>NC_080784.1:61513825-61814734 GCF_028018385.1 Neofelis nebulosa | reverse complement strand
GCTGCTCCAGCAATATTCAGGCTTTATTTTTTTATACGTTTATTCATTTTTGTGAGGGGGGTGCAGAGAGACAGGGGGACAGAGGATTCAAAGTGGGCTCCTACAGTGGGCTCTGTTTGATGCAGGTCTTGAACTCACGAAACTGCAAGATCATGACCTAAGCCAAAGTTTGATATTTAACCAACTGAGCCACCCAGGCACCCCTGCTGCAGAAATATTCAAATCAGAAAGAAGGGGCAAGGAGACAGGGCAGTAAATAATGCATTCTTAGAATGGTTTATTTTTTTAAATAATTAAAAAAAAATTCCTAATAACTTTCCTGAATTCTGTCTCTTTGACAGAATCAGGTCACATGCCCTACACTCCATGTGAATTGTGACGGTGAAAATACTTTGCTTTCCATTTTCTATAATACTCTAAATTGCAAAACTTTGTACTCCATAATGACTTCTTACCCGGTCAACTTGATATATTTCAGATTACAAATTTCTACTCCACTGATCCATTCACAGATGTTTTTTCAGCCTTGAATAATTAATGAGAAGCAATGAAGTACCAGACACTGCTCTGAGTTCCAAGGATAACATTGTACTAAAAGCAAAACTCCTGTCCTCGTGTGGACAGTGGAGAAAACAGACAATAAACAAGTAGGGGAATAGCAAGATGTGAGAAGTTCTATGTTATTCGGGTTCCTCTAAAGAGTTGATATTCCTACAGTTATGATTAAAGACTATCTGCAAAGGCACTGAGGTAGACTATGTTTCATATGTTTAAAAGATAGCAAGAAAAGTATAGCTAAAACGAATGGCCAAAGGAAGAATGGTAGGAATAAGATCACACAGGTATCCAGAGGCTGAATTATACAGATCTTAAGATAACGATAATTCTCCAGTCACTGGGTCTGTCATTACATTGGCATTCTCCATATGTCTGTGTCTGTGTGTATTTTCCTGTTCTTATGAGAGCTCGTCATCCTGGATTAGGGCTCCCCCTATTCCAGTATGACCTCACCTTGACTAATTTTATCTGAAACAACCCTAATTACAAATAAAGTCACATTCTGAGATACAAGGAGTTAGGACTTCAACATATCTTTTGGGAGGACACAACACAACCCATAAAAATTATGTTATAAATGAATCAACATAAGGTCAATTCTTTATTTGTTCTAACAATCATCACTTAGTTAATATTTTAGCTTAATTTTTGTATGTGAGATGAGTAAAAAGTGTGTTTATAATCTTTAGTATCATTTTCTAAATACAGTTTCATTTCGAATTTTTTATGTAGTTTGAAATTTTTTATATTTAGTTGGATATAGTCTCCATGTGCATTAGATTTATTTTAATGACTTTTATAGTGTACCAGTTACTCTTAAATATTGAGGACAAATTATTATCTGACTCAATATATTTTATCTCATTCTGAATAAATATCAAGCTTGTAACTAAAGGAGACAGGATAAACCTAACACGAAAATAAATTACTTTCCCAACAGTTAACCATTGGGGTTAAAAATCACATTAGATTTTCTGAAATAGAAATTGAGATTAAAGTTCCTTTATCGAAAATAGAAAATAAATGGTCTGAAGAGATTAACAAAATGATCAGTTCTCCACCTCCTTTAGGCTTACCAGTTTGGAAAGATGGTTTCTAATTATACCTTGAAATTAATTTGAATTGCACTGTCAGATACGTCTACCTCCCACAATCAACATGTGTATGTTGCCTTCTCATATGAACAACTAAGTGTTTCATCTGGGCTAAAGAAATATAAACGTTAGAGTACAATGAGCTTATTTACCTGTTCTTACATTTACATAAAGTATACCCGGCACTACTTTTTTTATACCCCTAGGTTATAAATGTGTATTCATTGTTTCAGAATCCTGCACAATTAGAAAAACAGAATGCAGTATTATTATGAGTTAAAAATAACATGGTCGATTATTAAAACTCACTTAGAGATGAAAAAGACCACAATTCAACATATTAACATTTTAATGAAATCTTAAAAAGAAAACAACCAAAGCCAGGTTGAAAAAGTCATCCAGAAAAAAAAGTGCCATTAGTGTGATGAATTTATTTAATCCCGGACTGGGGAAATGATGAATGTCATTTAACAACCATTTTTTATAATGAGGGTTACTTCAACACAACAGGAATATGTCAGAAGACTTGGTCCCCTTTTCTCCAGAGGACTTCGATTTGATCTATTGGGATAAAAATTACTTTCTGTGTTGCCACTCAGTCAACTCCAGGCTTACATTTTACCTGTGGTGTTGATCAATCCTAAACCACTTCAAAAGTGCCTACCTTAAATATATACTGCCTTTGCTTGAGGTGTTTTTTTTAAAATGTTTATTTATGTATTTATTTGACCGGGGCGGGGGGGGGGGGGTGGGCATGAGCTGGGGAGGGGCAGAGAGAGAGAAAGAGAGAGAATCCCAAGAAGGCTCCTTGCTATCAGCACAGAGCCTGATGCAGGCTAAAACTCACAAATCTTGAGATCATGACCTGAGCTGAAATCAAGAGTCAGACATTTAACGGACTGAGCCACCCAAGTGCCCCTGCTTGAGTTGCTTTTAATTGGATACACTGTTGCTATTTCATATAGCAAACCATAGTAGATATGTGTTGGTCTTAAAGGTTAATTTCTAAATCCTCATTTTGGAAACACAGTCAGTCAGGGACAGAATAATGCTTTCAAATGAAGTGACGACTATAGCTATATTTAACATTTGAAGTAAACTACATTAATTAAGCAATCACTGCATTTGAGGAAAATAACCATTAACTGAACATGCAAAATGTGCTAATAAAGAGCTGCTTGGGCAGCATCATCCCAATATATACTTTCAATAATTCCACAGATAGTTATCTTAAAAATAGGCAGAATTGCATAGAATTTCTCTTTTTTTTAAAATTTTTATTTATTTTTGAAAGAGAGAGACAGAGTGTGAGAAGGAGAGGGGTGGAGAGAGAATCCGAAGCAGGCTCCAGGCTGTGACGTGTCACCACAGAGCCTGATGCGGGACTCGAACCCATGAACCATGAGATCATGACCTGAGCTGAAGTCGGATGCTCAACCAACTAAGCCACCCAGATGCCCCTGCATAGTATTTCTTATAGGTGGAAATGGATCAAAATAACAAGCGTCACAAAGTCTTAACTTTGATTCTCTGTTTTATAAAAAAAAAAAATGCTGTTAGCTTTTGATATTTTTTTAATGTTTAAATGAAATGCAAGGTCTTTTGGAAACATCAGAGTAGAGAATGTGTCCAGTTGGTTGTATAACTAATCACAAACACTTGAGCCAAATGTTCTTTGCTGTCTAACCTTGACTACTTATGTTACTATAGTACTTACATTATTATTGTATTACTCAATACATTGTCCCAGCCTAATCTAAAGCACACAGGCTGGAAAAGTGGCAGATACTTATGAAGCCCAGGAAATGCATTGTAGAGTTTCAGTGGCAGCTTTTCTTTCTTTTTTCCTTTCTTTTCTTTCTTTCTTTCTTTCTTTTCTTTCTTTCTTTCTTTCTTTCTTTCTTTTTCTTTCTTCTGAAAGGTTTAAGTCTTTGACCAGTCAAAAGAAGTTAATGAGAGAAGGTCTTTCTTTCTATCATCTCCAAGATCAAATGTGAACAGAGTGGGCCTTTGAAGGTGATCTTGAGCTGTGATCCACCAAGCCACAGACATAATAAATAAATAAATAAATTAATTAATTAATTAAATAATGTCCCTCTGCTAGACCTTACTAGGATAATGTAAGGGAAATAATCAAGACGATGTGCCCACTTGTAGACACTTGGGCTAAACATTAGCATTTGGAGACACCCCCCCGCCCTACAACCTCCCCTGATAAATGTGCATTCTGCTTGCCTTCCCAGCTCCCAAAAGTTGCTCCAAAGATACAGCCTTTAGATAGAAATGTGGTATTGAGACTCTCTGGGTGGTATTTACGTCTGAACCCAGTTAAGGGTTCAATATAAACTTTTAAGATTCTGGTAGACGATGTGGAGATACACGCATCTTGTGGCCACCCCAGGTCGAGACTGATATGTAAGTTCTCTTGCTGATTAAAACTGTCATCTGGGGGCACTTGGGTGGCTCAGGCAGTTAATTGCCCAACTCTTGATTTCGGCTCAGGTCATGATCTCACCTTTGTGAGACTGACCCCTGCAACAGGCTCTATGCTGACGGCACAGAGCCTGCTTGGGATTCTCCCTCCCTCCTTCTCTCTCTACCCCTCTCCTATGCTCTCCCTCTGTCTCTCTCTCTAAAAATAAATAAACATTTTTTTAAATTAAAAAACCACACCAAACCAAACCAAACCAAACAAAAACCATGCCACCTGCCA
This sequence comes from Neofelis nebulosa, assembly GCF_028018385.1. Taxonomy (NCBI): domain Eukaryota; kingdom Metazoa; phylum Chordata; class Mammalia; order Carnivora; family Felidae; genus Neofelis; species Neofelis nebulosa. Next base: position 61,810,369 of record NC_080784.1, on the reverse strand, counting down.
CTCTTGAGTGGCCTGCCTCTTTCTCCAGTCAGTCTTTCCTTGTCCTCTGCCTTGGGGACCAGTTTCAGATTAGACCAAGGGAGCACCCAAGGAGGTTGTGACCCAACAGATGAGCAAAAACGTTCCCCTTATTTCCCTTATATGTATTTAGAATATTTGTTTAAATTTATAGTTATCTGTTTGGAGTAATGCTTCATTACTTCATTTGTGGCAGTCCTCTAGATAAGCAGAATGTGCTTCTATAAACAGCAAATGTAAACCTCAATAATGTATTTTGATAAACATGTTTCTAAAACATTATACATTTGTCTGCCTTTGAAAACAGTATGCAACTTAAGGAGGTCTCAGAAATTTTTGGAGCAGTAAAAAGCCTGTCTTCTTGAAAATTCTTCTGTTTCTTGCTGATATGATTACCATATAAAACAAGGATAGGGGATTGCTGTGACTTGTCTCCGACAGTTTTCTCTGCCCAATCACAGCCCCATTGGGGATGAGAGCTCTCCCTGGTTGTGCCGGCTTGTTATGCATGATGGAGTTGGGGGTGAGGAGAGATGGAAGGCTGGCATGAACAGAGAAGCCACATGCACTTCTTTATGAGCAAAGGAGAAAGAAAACTGCCATCCCTCACACGCGAATCTGAAGAAACAAGAACGTGTATAGGGATATTCAGATTCAGAAGCCTAAGTGAGAATTCTGTGAATGAGTGATCAGGAAACATTTCCTGCCTTCAAACCCCAAGGGAACCTAACTCATTCCTGTGAAAGTATTTCCACTCAAACCAATGAACCCATCAGTGGCATACAAACTAATACAAAGGACTGATGAAAAAGAAGCAAACATGGTACTTACAAAGCTGTCCCATTATTGTCAATGGCAAGGTAATGACAATATATCAGCACATTGATGATACAGCCCATTCAAAACCACAGGGAAGAAGTAATGGATATTAAGTTCTAATAACTTTATTTTTTTAATCTTAGAAGCATTCAAATCCTTTTTTTTTTCTCATTATTTTAGGATGAGACACAAATCTGAATAGTCTGGTTCCAGTTTAGTAGAAACTGTGATTCAGCTGTATTCATGCCCCTTGTCACATTCAGGCATATTTGAATCTCTATGTATATCACAAGCTTAAAATCTCCTGCCATCTTCTCATTCCTGTCATATAATGTCTCTCCAGAAGACTAGTAATATTCAGACTGAAGATTATTTATTGAGAAAAGATATGAGTGATTAGTGCTGTTCAAAAAAAGATTAACACAAATTTCTAAAGGTTGCAGATATAAAAAAAAATGGCTTATCAGTTCACCTCTGGCTTTTCATTTATGGATTCTAATTTTAGAGACAAATCCTATTCCCAGGCTCTCGATCGCTTTGTATATCTTGAATTTATTCCTATCAATGGAGTTGGTTCTTTTAATTTAACTCCCTTGTCTTGAGCATTTCATATTTTACAAACCTCAGTAGTCACAAACACCTACCCTCATACAGACAACATTTGGTCAGGAATCAATTTGGACAACTTAAGTATTCTATTCTAAAGATGTTACCCAGTAAAACTACATAACAAAGAGCTTTCCAATCATACATATGCACAGAGCAACCTAGTCTTTGAGGTAAAGTTGAGAGCTCTTAGGTATCATCATGCTGAGACAAGTCAATTGAAAATGAATTCTAGTGGGCAATTGCCAAAACACATTTCATTTGCCCCGTGAATAACCTGTAAAACAGGTCTTCTCAGACTATCTCCCTTGGGAGTGCAGTTTATTTTATTATTTTATTTTATTTTATTTTATTTTATTTATTTTATTTTATTTTATTTCGAGGGAGAGAGAGAAAGAGCATGAGCAGGGGAGAGGCAGAGAGAGAGGGAGAGAGAGAGAATCTCAAGCAGGCCCTGGTCTGGCTCAGTCAGCACTTGCCTACTTGGGGCTAAAACTCATGAACCATGAGGTCTTGACAGGAGCCTCAATCAATAGTCAGATGCTTAACAGACTGAGCCACCCAGGCTTCCAGGTAGTGTAGTATATTTTTTTTAAACATTAAAGAATTGATTTCTTTTGTTATTCCTACGAGACAGTATTCATTGAAAATTTTAATGAGAACTGGAACTAAAACCCATGAGAACTTCAGAAAAATTTCAGGTGATCTATACAGGTAAGTAATTGCTGGAGGCTCTCCTTTGACTCCTCTCTCTGCCCTCAAGTTTGCATGGCTACTAGCTACAAAAGCTTTCAAATTGTTCTTCCCACTTGCACCCCCCTCCTTCCTAAGATTCTCCACAGAATCTTCTAGTGTCCATGAAATTATTTTCCTGGAAAACATGTTGAAAATACCACATAGCTGTTCAAAAACCAACAGTGGCTCATCATTAGGAAAATTTGTTCTCTTCATCACAAGAGTAAACATAACTTTCCATTACGACAATCCTTTGATACGGAATGTTCTCTCCCATTTTTTTCTGCCAAATCAAACTCTATATGTTACTCACTGTTCACCTCCTACATTAAACTGTTCCTCTCGAAATTAATCTGACAGTTGTAATTCCTCTCATTTACATTTCCTAAGTACTTCTTTATGTTACATGAGTCTCACTATTGCACAATTTTAGATTTTGGAATAACATTCTGTCAACTCGTATTTTGTCTCCCAATCTAACTTGGAAATGTCTTTAAATCTGAATCACAGTATTCCTCTTTAATTTTGTTTTAGCTTTGTCATTTCTCAGTAGTACAAGATGTTACCATGGTATATATTTCTCCATCCATTTACTTTTAATCTGTGTCTTTATATTAAAGTGGGTCTCTTGTAGACAACCTATAGTTGGGTTGTGTTTTTTGAACCACTTTGATAATCTCTGTTTTTTCAATTGCTGTATTTAGACCATTGATGTTCAAAGTGATTATTGATGTCATTGGGTTAATAGTTACCATATTTGTTACTGTTTCTGTTGGTTGCCCTTGTTCTTTGTTCCTATTTTTGTCTTCCACTTTTTTTCTGACTTTTATAGTTTATTTTTATTTTATTTATTTTAATTTTTTTAACGTTTATTTATTTTTGAGAGAGAGAACATGAGCAGGAGAGGGGCAGAGAGAATCCAAAGCAGGCTCCAGGCTTTGAACTATCAGCACAGATCCCAGCACAGGATTCGAACTCATGAACTGTGAGATCATGACCTGGGCCAAAGTTGGATGCTTAACCAACTAGGCCACCCAGGCACCCCTGACTTTTGTAGTTTTAATTGAAGATTTTGTGTGATTCTATTTTCTCTCCTTTCTTAACATGTAGGTTATACTTTTTAAATAATGTTTTTAGTGGTTCCCCAGAGTTTGTAACATACTTTTACAGATAGTCCAAGTTCACTTTCAAATAACACTATACTGGGGTGCCTGGGTGGTCGGCTGGTTGAGCATCGACTTCGGCTTAGGTCATGATCTCACCATTCATGAGATTGAGCCTTGCATCAGGCTCCATGCTGACAGTGTGGAACCTGCTTGGGATTCTGTCTCCCTGTCTCTGCCCCTCCCCACTTCATGCACTCTCCCTTTCTCTTTCAAAAATAAATAAATAAACTTTAAAAAATAAATAAACAACACCATACCACTTCACAGGTAGTATAGAACAAAATAATCCTAGTTCCTTCATCTCATCCTTTGTATCATTACTGTCATTCATTTCACTGTATATAAGGGTATGTAAATAGATAGATAGATACACATATAAGCATACATAATCAAATACATTGTTGATACATTATTTTGAGTAAACTGTATTTGTTAGATCAATTAAGAATAAAAAACATAAAAATTTTCTTTTATCAGCACTTAGCCCTTCTTGAATATCCTCCCTTTCTTATGAAGATCAAAGTTTCACACGTATACTGTTTCACTTCTCTCAAGAATTTCTTTTAAAAATTTTTGCAAGGCAGCTCTACTGGCAACATATCCCTCTTCTTCCCTTCTCCCCCACCCCGAGAAAGACTTTATTTCTCCTTAAGTTTTGAAGGATAATTTCACAGCATATAAAATTCTGGGTAGTATTTTTTTTCTCTCTCAACACTTTAAGTATTTCACTCTACTCTTCTTGCTTGCATGGTTTCTGAGGAGAAGTCAGATGTGATTCTTATCTTTTTCTTCTGTAAGTGAGGTATTTCCTCCTCCCCCTCAGGTTCCTTTTAGGTCCCCCACCCTTTATTCTTGATTTTCTGTAGTTTGAAAATATATGCCTATGTGTAGTTTTTGATCATATATTCTGCTTGGTGTCCTCTAAGCTTCTGGGATCTGTGGTTTGGTATCTGACATTAGTCAGGGAAACTTCTGAGTCATTTCTGTTTCAAATATTTCTTCTGGTCCTTTCTCACTTTCTTCTCCTTCTAGCGTTCCCATTTTGCATATGTCACACATTTTCTGCTTGCCCCCCAGATCTTGGATATAATGTTTTGTTCTTGTTCAGTCTTTATTCTCTTAGCTCTTTAGTTTCCAAAGATTCTATTGCTAGATATTCTAGCTCAGAGATTCTTTTTTCAGCCATGTCCAGTCTACTAATAATTAGACCATTAAAGGCATTCTTTATTTCTGCTACAGTGTAGTTTGTATCTGGTATTTCTTCTTTCTAGTTTTATCAGGATTTCTATCTTTCTCCTTACATTGACCATCTGCTCAGGCACGCTCATTTATTCATCACTGCCCTTACTATAATTGTTTTCATTTCCAGACTGATTATTTGAACATCCCTACCCTATCTGGTTCTGATGCTTGTTTTATCTCTTGAAATTGTATTTTTTTTTTGCCTTCTGGTATGCCTTGTAACTTTTTCTTGGTAGACAGACATAAGGCCCTGTGTAAAAGGAAATGCTGTAAATAGGCCATTAGTAACATCATGATGAGGTGTGGAAGAGGGGATGTGTTCTATAGTCCTGTGTTTAGGTCTGTCTATCTTTCGCTGGGCCCATGCTTCTGGATTATGAACTTCACAAGGGTTTCTCAGATTTTTCTCCCACATTAGATGAGACAGAATGAGCCGGACATGGGTATTTCCCTTCTCCAGGTCAGTTAGGCTTTGCCAATACCCTGACAAGTTAGGATCTGGTTAACTAGTTTTCCCTGAAGGCAGGCCACATTGAGAAGACCCGAGTGCTCAGGTATATTTTTAAATGGTTCTTTACCCCACCCTTCATCCCCCCATTGGAAGCTGGAGGAGATTTTTCTCCAACATTTACTGTAGGAACCTGGTTGAGTTTCTGGAAGTAAACTTCACAACATTTTGGGGACCCCTGTGACTGAGGTCCCCTGGAGTTTTTAACTCTCAGACTTTTCCACACTGATCCACCAGCAATTCAATTACAGTTCAGGTTCTCCTCCCTGGCACTGGTTCATGTGGCTGTTATTTCAGGCGAGTCTCTGCTCTGTTAAGCATTGACTCTCAATATTTACCTGTCATTCTCTCCAGTCCTGTGTCTTCCCTATTCTTATGAATCCAAGAAGACTTGTTGATTTTTTTCAGTCTGTTCACCTTTTACTTGCTGTTAGGAGGGGATGGGTACTTCTAAGGTCCTTACTTGGAGAGCCAGGAACTGGAAGTTTCCCAATGGAATGAATATAGCAAGGAATATAAATCAAGCATCCAAACAGAAAGACAGCTAAAACCACACCTTAGGGGAACTATTCTGGATATGTTGGTAATGTCAGATCAGTGGGATATCTGAACTGCATTAACAAGTTGGTGTCTTTAAGGGAAACAAAAATATAGTAAAAAATTCAGGATTCTGATCTAAGGCAACAGTTAAGTCTAAGATTAGGGTTAAGTCTATGTGTTTCATTACAATTCCACATTTAATCATTGCTAAGACATCAATGAGTTTCTATTAATTTTTTTTTTAATTTTTTGTTTTCATTTTTAATGAGTCAAGAGATTAAATAATGATTCAGTGATATTGGGATATATTGCATACATTGTAGAATAATATATTATTATTCATAGTATGATAAGTTATCATATCTAGAACTTAACATTGTTAACATTGAATTTCAGGCCAATGATGTTATAACCTTAGTCTATACACACAGATAAGAACTTTATCTGTGTGGCAGTTGAACATTTTTGGGAGGCAAAGCAAGAAGAGGAAAGAAAAAAAAAAGTGTAAAATACTTCAGGACCCAGGTACAAATTGGAAACTTCTAAATTCATTTTTATTTAATGTTTGCTTATTTATTCATTCATTCATATTTTTTTTTTATTTTAGAAAAAGAGAGCTCAAGCAGGAGAGGGGCAGAGAGAGGGAGACAGAGAATCCCAAGCAAGCTCCACACTTTCAGCTCAGACCCTGACACAGGGCTCAAACTCAAGAACTGTGAGATCATGATCTAAGCCAAAATCAAGAGTCAGATGCTTACCTGACTGAGCCACCCAGTTGCCCTAAAAGCTTCTGTGCTCTTAACCAAGCTTATTTTTCCCTCATGATCTATACCAGCACTTCAAGTTCAGCTCTGGTGATCAAACTCCCTTTCCCATACTGTCTTTCATTCCATTTGCTTTTTTTTTTCTTTTTGACATATAACATTATATTAGTTCCAGATTTACAACATAATGATTCAATACAGGCATATATTGCAAAATGATCACCATAGTAAGTCTACTTAGCATCCATCACCACATATAGTTAAAATTCTTTTCTTGTGATAAGAACTTTTAAGTTCTACTCTCCTGGAAACTTTCAAATATGCAATGCAGTATTATTACTTATAGTCATCATGCTGTACATTACATCCCATTTGTCTTTAGTTTCCATATAGAAAAATAAGCTTTAATATGTAATAGCCTAATGTACTTGCCCACAGCAAAAGAGGATTTTAATTTAAAGAGAATTCTCAGGCAACCAGTAGTAAGAGAATGATTTCAATCATGTTGTCTTCAAAATAAATACACAGCACTCCAAAATGAGTTGTCTTTATTTCACACTTATGCTACTGGGGAAAAAATTGCCATTGGATGACTATCACTTAAAGGCCATATTCTTTGTTCAAATGAAAGAAAATGAAATAATTTGGAGTTTGAAAGAACAAGAGATAATTTGACAATAAAATTTAGAATTGAGTTTGTTCTGAAATGTCCTTATCACACTTGAGAATAATCCTCTCCAACCACTTGAGGTAAAAGCTTCCTTCCACACAAAGAAAAGAAATGGATTTTAAATAAGAGGATTTTCAGACTCTGCTATATCCCATTCTTAGAGAGAACTAAGCAAGTACATCAGCACTACAGATTTGGTTAGTTCAAACCAAAGTACATAAAAAGAGAACAGATAAACAGCATAAATAGACTTCTTAAATAAAAACAGCACATCCGTATAGCTGATTTATTTCTAAAAACTAACATACAATAAAAACAATAGGTAAATGGCACTTATATTGCTCTTTCAAAGTCACACTCATAAAAATAAAATGAAAGAAAAAGCCCAGTAGACAGACTCACCTGAATCCATATTTCTTTAATCCAGTGGCCTTTTGACATTATAAAACTTTATTTCAGAGCAACTTTATCTTTCCAAATGTATAGACTTTAAGTCAAAAAGTCATAAGTTTAGACTGTATAGGTCCTCAAACACATTATATGTTTAATGAAAGTAAAGGAAATGCCGTTTCTCAATGTTTTAGATGCTACTATTGCATTAATCATATAACATAGCAATGAACCAACAATTAGCATCTTCTATGTGCAAACCACTGTTTTAGGTGCAGAAATTGTCTTTTAATTTGTTTTATGTTTACACTTACAAAGTTATATGCATAACTAAATATAATTCAAAACTAAGCAAACAAGTGCTGTCATAAAACTATCCATTACTATGGAAGGACAAAGGAGGGAAGTCATTTAAGATATAATTTTTAAACTAAATTGAGCATTTTTCTATGTCTTGGTCCATCTTTTTTTTTTTTTTTTGGAGTTATATAAATTCTAAGTGTGAATCGTTCCATAGACACCTCCCAACATTTAATAGTATTAGGAATGGCCTATTTATCTTTAAAACAACACTAGGGACCTAGAGTATCACTCATTTGAGTCTCCCGAGCACAATTTCTTCTACTAGATCTTACTGTTTATTAATCTCTTACTTCAGTGTTTGAAAGCTTAGCTGAGAATATATTATCCTAGTAGATATATACCCTAGATATATATATATATCTATATATAATAGATAAATACTAGTAGACATATCTCAGAAAATATATCATAAATAAAATACCTAATATATACTTACAGAAATGTGTTATGGACTTCCATTTTAGAAATGGAACAGTATAAAGTAACAAATTTGCACATTTATCCTCTGGAAAAAAAAACAGCCATTTTTATTTAGAATCATAATAAAAACCTCTCATTTTTGGAACTCTTGAGGCCCTATGTGCTCATAATCAAGCATCCAAAAAACCTCCAAAGGTTCTTTTTTCTTTTTTTTTGGACCTAAGAAGGAAACTAAATCTATTTTTGCCTCTGTGTCTTCCTGTGTTCTCCTGTGCATTTAATCTTTATTGCCTCTCAAATTTTAGAAGATTTGTTTGGGAACCTCTCTTATGACATGTTTTTTTTAATTGCACATTTATTAAATACTTATAATTTGCCAGTAATGTGTTGTAGACAGAAGTATCTGTCAGAAAATTTTGAAGATAGTTTTCATAACTCCCCTTTACTAAGATGGAATACAGCTCAAGCTCAGTGTAATTTACCACAGGTTACATAGATATAAGCAAAAGACCCAACTATCCAAATGCATCTAATACAACATCTTGTGCTTTCTCTTCAACGTTCTATTTAGGAAAAATATGTAGATCTCCTGAAACATTTGTATATGTTGATATCAAAGAGACCAAAGCCTATAGGGATCACCGCCTCTATTAAGTTTCCTATCTGTAGGACAAAAGGTTCTGGAAGAGAAACTGAGGACTAGATTGTGTCTTACTTGACCACTTCTTCCCAAGAAATAAGCTTCTGCTTCAAAGGTGAGGACAAATTAGAAATCATAAATCACAATGAGTAGTGAAAGGTGTGTATGCATGTGTTTGACTTAAACCAAACCCATAGGTCATTCATAACAGCTTAGAACCATGCTAAATGCTACAGATTCAGCATTGAGTAAAGCAATTCTAGCTCTAAGGCTCAAACTACAAGTATGTTTACCTGTGAAAGGCAATGAATGTGGCCAATGTACAGTGGTGTATAGCAAAGTACCTAGAACTGGGTTTGGTTCATTTCAATAATCATGTTTTGAATTCAGTTGAATTCAATGAAATTAATATCATACTCTTTTCTCCACAACAAGGGATTTAAAAAAACACCACATTAAATATTTTATTTCTATCAAAACATCAGGACATTCCCTATTTTATATATGATGTCAGAGCATTATAATTTAGTTTACCAGCTGAACATATAGCACTTTTTACTTGCAATGCATGAAGGAACTGCACTGCTAGGTATGCTCAAAAATAAGGTAATAATAAGTAATAGAGAAAGTGGCCTAATGTTTTCTAATTGCAACACCTAATTCTTCCCCTGCTGAATTTCATTCCATAGGTCTAATATGTAAATACTTCTAATAATGAGAATACCATTACATAAATTCTGACTTATGTGTCTGAGGTTGCCATCAGACAGAGGGGTAACCTGGCTAGAGAAGTCAGAACATTGTCAGTCTGAGTCTCGGCCATGTCACATTCCTCATGAGTCTGGACTAATACTATTTGGGATTGTTATTATTTTGTAAATTAGTTCCCACTGCAGACCCTTTCTTAAGAACTGGGGAAATTTGACAGAATTGATAATGAGGAAACTTGCTTAAGATAAAAAAGGCCAATGGAAATTAAACCAGAAGAAAGGACTTCCTGGAATGGAAATGGAGGCCTCAAACACACCTCCTGTGAGACTTTACCTGCATTCAAGACAATGGTGCTCCATTGCCATGGAGCTGCTACTGAGCTCATCCCAATAATAACTCACATTGTGGCAATATTGATGATGCCATTGGGGTTAATATATATTTAGATTCCATCCTCACAGTTTGCACTACATGTATAAGAAATATACATATGTTAATAAGATGTAGATCTAATTGAATCAGGATGAGAGATTGTTTTCTTGTACATTGAGCACCTGTTTACACAGAGCCATTCAGTGCAGAGCCTATGAATAGAATTTAGGAATAAAAACATGATTATTTCCTATGTCTTTTTTACTTTTAAGAGGCCACAAATGCCTTTATGGAGAGTCATATTTTCAAATGAGCATTTATTTCCTTTTTCTTCTTTACTGTGTGGTGTGGTGTTTGAGAGCATATCTATTCATGAATGAAAGCTTCCCAAACAGTCGTATATGCTTTTAGCTACAAAAATGGATTTGAGTTGCAAAATTCACATACACTAGATATGTTTCACAGGATTTTTATGTTTTTTCTCAGTTTCTCATTTCAGAAGTCCCTGAATGACTGAATACTCATCCTTTGTTTTACCTTCTGATTAATGTAGTTGTAACACTTTTCTTGAGTAGCAGATTGTGAAGCTGGGCAGGACATAAATGTTCTGTCTTCAGCTTTTAAAAGGCAGAAATTTGTAAGGAAATTTGTTTCCAAATACTAATGTCTTTTTCTTGTTTTGTTCTTTGGTCTATTGCTAAAAACCCATATAGCTCAATGTGTCACCATTTTCTGTGTGTTCCATAATTTTTAAATGACAGCCTTGTTTTAGGACTGAGGTCGATCTGCATCTGACCCAGAAGAATCATAATAACTTAAAACACATTTTGTGGTTTCATGTGCCCTGGTGTAATTGTGATCTGATTAAGGTAAAGATAAAGCAAGTGAGCACCGTGTGGCTACCCCTCGGCCTTCTGTCTGCTGCCCAGATGGGCAACTGACCTTAAATAACAAGCCTAATCTCTCCTGAAAGCAAAGTGAATTTCCAAAGATGTATACAATTTATTTCATGCTATCACTTACAAAGCATAGGCTAATAGGGGGGAGTAATATCTTGTGCTATGAACAATTCTAAGTGCTTTCTAGGTTAAGTGTCTCACTTTTTGCACAAGATAATAATGTAAATTAGAAACCACAATCCTATGCATATTGTTATGCATATAAGAACATTGAAGTTCATGAAATTTAAATAATACAAGATCGCGTAGCATTGATGTGGTTTCAGAGTGGTGGAGGTCCAGAGCTGAGGGCCATGAAAGAAGTCTTAGATGTCTTTGGTGTAAAACGGTGATTTTATTAAAGTACAGGGGACAGGACCCAGGGGCAGGATGAGCTGCACTGGGGTTGTCAAGAGTGACTGATTATATACTATGGAGTTGGGGGACATAAAGGCAAAAAGGAGGCCTCCAGAAGGACTTTCATATGCTAAAAAGGGCTCTTAAGATACTGGAGGTCTTGTTATTGCTGAGCTAAAGTTATTTTCCCTCTAGTAAGGCATTATCATTAAGACAGTAGGGGGTTACTGGAGGAATGTTTTACACTATCTCAAATATTTGTCAATAGTGTGCTGGTAATAAAGAAATTTAATTTTATTTATGTTTTCATCTTGCCTTTGTTTCCCACACCACCATGGAGGGGAAGGTGATGTTAGGATTCCAGGAAATTGAGTCTATGTGATGAAGTTTTGGGGTGATGGTGGGGTTGTCCTGAACCGATGGCCAAGAAAGAATTCTTGAAGACGTCTTTGGTGCAAAAAGCTTATTTTAATAAAGCATGGGGACAGGACACATGGGCAGGAAGACCTGCACTGGGGTCCTGTTGGGTAACTCATTATATACTCTCAGGTTGGGAGGGGGTCGGGGATAGAATAAGTCTCTAAGGTATTTTGGAGGCAGGGTTTCCAGGACCTTGAGAGGCTATGTGTTGCTAGGGAAATGCTATTTATTAGTGTTTAATAAAACCTCAGTCATGAGACCCTTCAAATGTATATCACAGGCCATAATATTGGAGTGTGATTGCCAGCATATATCTTGGGGCAGTTGAGATAAAGGAAGGAGACTTATAGGATCCTCAAGGTTGGGATAATGTTAAGCTAAGATTCTTTTTTGCCCCTAGCAAAGTGTCATCATAGAGGCAGCTGAGCTCCTAGAGGGAGGTCACTCTGCAGGTTTCAAGGACTTGTCAATAGGCTGTAGGCAGTAGGGAATTTAATTCTTCATTTGCCCTAGTTACCCACATTACCATGGCAAGCACTTAAACCCCTTTCCTCGTTCTTGGGTAGCCAGGAGTGTCCAAGGAATATAACACATGTCTCACCTGGGGGTATGGGAGGTGCTTTTAGCCTGTATTGTGCCTTAACCTTGCCCCAAGCTCCCTCATCATATGGATTTCTGTAGGTTAGGCTATTGACAAGATTTCCTTTTTCTTGTAATTTACTGAGACATTAGCAAACTGATGGAGATTCACGTCCTGTGTGACTGTGATCTCTATCAGTTAACCGTTGGTTTTTCCCTTTCCTTTGTTCTTGGGCAGGCAAGGGTGGTTGAGGAATATCACATATATCCCACCTGTTGGGGAAGGGGTTTGCAGGGTGTCAGTTTGCCTTATGTTCCCTCATCAGCATGAAGAATGCTAAAGAAAAGTTAGATTCAAACCTGGACTGGTTGGAAGCCAAGGCCTACAATTTTTCCTGGTCACCTCACCACCTCCCATTACCTTCCAGTTAAACTTGAAGAGAAATTTTAAAACAAAGAAATGTTTTGAGAAATGCTCTCATTGTTATCACTAACAGGAGTCTAATAATGACAATATAATTAAAACCTAAATACCTGGCTCTGTTCTCCCACTGCTGTAAGCTTCTGTCCTAGCCTTGCACCCCCTAATTGATGAGGGAGCATAGGGCAAGCTGACAGGCCACAAACGACCACCCCTACCCCCAGGTGGGTTATGTGTGATATTCCGAGGGCACTCCTGGCTGCCCAAGAACAAAGGGGAAAAACAAATGGTTAACTGATAGAGATCATAGTTTCCATCACTCCTCCATATGATGTGGGAAACAAAGGCAGAAAGAAATGGCAGATAGAACTAAATTTCCTTATAACCTGCAGCCCTTTGACAAATATTTGAGGCTGGAGAGTAAAACCTTTCTGCAGGAACTTCCTACTGTCTTAATGCTAATGCTTTCCTAGAGGGAAAAACAACCCTAGCTTGACAATAGCTTGGCCTCCACTATCCTGAGAGTCTTCTTTAGCATATGAAAATCTCACTGGAAATTTCTCCTGGACCTCCCCCTAACCCCATAATGTATAACCAGTCTCAGGGCATGTCTTCCTGTCCACAGTCTTGTTCCCATGCTTTAATAAAACCACCAAAAAAGACATCTTCAAGAATTCATTCTTGGTTATTGGCTCTGGACCCCACAAACCCCACTGTCATCCCCCAAACCTCATCACAATGACTTGATGAGCCCAGGAGACTAAGGTTGATTTAAATTGAAAGTGGAACTTAGGGTTTAGTCATTATTTCTACAAGTAAGCCATAATGTTGTCCAGATTTAAGTCTATATATTAAGTTCCCAGAGCATAGAACACCAATGGTGGAATTAAGTTTATGATTCTGTTCATGGTGGGGAAATTGAACTTCTGGTAAAAAAAAATGTAACCATGACAATTAACATACGACATATGCTGAAAATTAGTTCAGGTGCATTAATGTTGAAAGACAGATTAATTTCGGCATAACATCAAGAGACATTTAAGGTGTAAGGTCTTTTATTTTAGTAACATAGAGACTGGAATCATTGCAGGAGCTGGAACACTGAGCTCTGTGTTGTCCAGGGCTCCATGAGACATTCAATTTAATTAACTATACAACTGAACTTGAAGTAAAATCTGACCTGAACCTGAAAGTGAGCCAGGATCAAATGGAACTGTTATGTTATTTCAAAAAAGCAATCAATAGAAGAGAATTCATCTTTCAAAACCAAGTTTCAATTTTGAAACTAATCTGTTTCTAGTGATTGATAAATAAGAAATTGGAAAGGCAAAGTTCCATTTAACAGCTCAAAAAAAGATAATTTGGAAGATATTGATGACTTGTATAGTTTTACAGATTAAAACCTTGAAATGTTAAGTTGTTTTATATCAATGCCCTTAAGTAATCATCATGTTACATTTGTGAAAATCTAAGGATAGAAGTCTAAAAGCCAAGAGAAACATACAGGTTTTGTTCATCAGTTTAAAAAATGAAATATAGCAAGTATACTTTTATCCATTAATAGAAAGTGGTGACACTTCAACATTGGAGAAGAATAATGATCAGTATTTTAAAAGCACAAAAGGAGTCAATTATCATGTTTTATAGTTTAGAGCAAAGGATTTGTAGTAAATTGAAGCAAATACAGTATAAGGCAGTAATTATCCCACAGTATCAAATGAAAAATCATTCAAATTGCATTTTAAAACTGACCTTAGAATTTGGGTGTTTGTTAGTACTACTATACTATTAGAAGCATAGTTTATTGTTAACCTGAATAAGATCTTGTTACCTGAAGAACACTATTTTATTTTATTTTATTTTTTTTAATTTTTTTTCAACGTTTTTTATTTATTTTTGGGACAGAGAGAGACAGAGCATGAACAGGGGAGGGGCAGAAAGAGAGGGAGACACAGAATCGGAAACAGGCTCCAGGCTCCAAGCCATCAGCCCAGAGCCTGACGCGGGCTCGAACTCACGGACCGCGAGATCGTGACCTGGCTGAAGTCGGACGCTTAACCGACTGCGCCACCCAGGCGCCCCAAACACTATTTTATTTTTAACACACTTGCAATTTTATCTTAATAGGCAATATTAAGATTATTCTGTGCACCTGGGTGGCTCAGTTGGTTAAGCGTCCAACTTTGGCTCAGATCATGATCTCATGGTTCATGAGTTTGAGTGTTGGGCTCTTGTGCTGACAGCTCAGATTCTGTGTTTCCCTATGTCTCTGTCCCTCCCCCACCCATGCTTTGTCCCTCTCTGTCTCAAAAATAAATACACATACTTTTTTAAAAAGAATATTCTGTTTAAATAATTTATTTTTTAAATCCTTACTTAGCCTCTAGCTATTGAAATTTGGATACCATCAGAAATTATGTCTACAGAATAATCAGCATGTTTGTGCAAGAAATAGAAGCTGTTTAAAAACGCAGTTTGAATTTATTAAAATTTGCTCAAATGTCTACGACTAGAGTTCTTCTAGAGGATAGTTCCCTCTGTCTCAAAAAATCAGCATGTTAGATGATTTCCTCTTCTTTCTATTTTTTTTTTCCTGCTCCTCAGTGGGCTGTGTAAATAGTACTGGGACATGGGTCTTTCTTTTTTCAGAAATTTCAAATCTCTAACATTTGTATTTCTAACTTTTTTTACTGTTTTATACCAATATTTACCTTAGCTGAATGCCCTCTGTTAATGTAAATTCAAGATTCAGTCATTAAAGTCTTTTGTATAAAAGAGACAAATACTCAACTAATATAAATTTAAGAAAACATTTCACCCCCAAATTAAAAAGCTATGGGATAGATTGAGCCCCTTCTTGGATTCAAAAATCAATCAAGTTCATCAGGAATTTCTCTGTTCAACCCTCAACTATGTTATTTCTCTGATTTAGTTTAATTTTTAAGCCAGTTCTCCTTTGATGATCGCAAGGTGGTTACAGGCATTGATATGCCCCGATTCGAGAGACCCCCCGAAAACAAACCACCAGAGTCCAGAGCCAAAGCCAAGCGGCAAGGGTCGTTTATTGCAGGTTCGAACCCAGTCCTCCGCGCACTCGTCGCCGGTGACGCAAGAGGCCCCGAGCAAGGATCTTACAGCTTCTTTTATAGACAGGCACAAACAAGTTAGGGATTTTTTTTGAGGTTACAGAGTTGTTATAGGCTGACATTTAAATTTGAACGCTCAGCAGAACTTGATTGGTTCCCGCCTTTATTTCAAACCATTCAGCAGAACTTGATTGGTTCCCGCCTTTATGTCAGACTACGACCAGTGCGCCCTGGCTGGTTTCGGGAACGGCGGGGGAAGGGAAAGATCTTTTCTTTGCAGTTGTGAGTACACCTGGTAATTTTTCTCTTAGCCTCTCAGCATACAAATACTCACATCACAAAAGCTCACTAACATTCTTAGTAAGATACGTGTTCCTTTCCAATAGGTCTAGAAAATGCCCATAATTTAATCCATCACCTGGCTTAGATCATTTGCTTCCTTTGAAACTAAGATAGTCAGCCACATGCACACCCATAGGCTGAGTGTCAGGAGGAAAATTCTATCAACACAAAATAAAGTTTACCTTAGAAGAATTAGGGAAAATAGAGGCACAGGAGGCACAACATACTTTGTGCTTTTTGTGTATCCAAAAGGGTCACATAAACTTCCAAAAGTTTGTTTCCTGGGCATTACTCTCATCTGCGTCTGCCAAAGAACCGTGGCTATCACTAAACAGAAAAGTGTATGCTGCATAAGACTTCTGTCTAGAGCTCTCCATACATGTGTGCTTTGCAAAGAAAACATCCATCACCTTCTAATATCTTTTCTTTTTAATACCATTAAATTCTAGAACAGAGGCCTTCAATCTATAATCCTCCTCCTCATAAGAAAATGAAATTTTCTTGTCAATCAGACAGATCTTCAGTCTGCTCCCAAGTTTTCAATTCTCATCCTTCCTCTCAAGTCAGTAAAGGACGCCATCAATTGATTCTCACCTCAACCATCAGTATTTGCTTTTCAAAATTAAAGTTAGTGAATAAATCAAGAACAATCTAACTGTGGAATGTCAACCTTTAGTGATCAGGGAGAGGAGGTACACTGGAGGATAAGACTGTTTAACATTTATTGTTGTGTAACAAAAGCTTCTAAAACTTAGTGACTTAAAAACCAATCATATATCATTCCTGATGTAAATATGGTTTGCTTGGACAGTTCTTCTGGTCTGGGCCAAGTTCAACATATTTAAGCCAGGTTTGTTTATGTGTCTATAGTCAGTTTGTAGGTAGGCTAGGGGTGACTATTCCAAAATAACCTCATTCAATGATTTGGTGATTGACTGGCTATTAGTTATGGAGGCACGAGACCACATGCCTTGACGCCCAACAGGCTAGCAAAGCCCTATTCACATAGTGAGATCAGGTTACAAAAGGGAGGGCAGAAGGATCAAGGCCTATGCAGCCTAGGCTTGGAACTGGCAGGCTCTCACTTCTCCCACTTTTTATTGGCCGAAGAAATTCACTGACCAGACTCCATCCCATGATGGCTGAAGCCACACTGCTTGTGGATATGGAATATAAGGGAGAGAGGTGGGCTACTTATACATAAACAACTGAGCACAGTCCTCCTTCTTAACCAACTGATACTTTCAGCATTCTTCCTTGAGACTTTTTTTAGCCAAATCCAAAGTATGTGAGGTATGTTTTCTATCTTCCTACCTACTGCATGCAATTGTTTTGAAAGTTATTTTATAACTATATAATATAGGTTACCATTTTCCTAGCCTCCAAGAACAATTTCTTCACATGTCTCAAACTTTGCTAAAAATTTCCTCTCCTTTTTTTCAGCCTCAAATGGCTCCTCAGAGCAAGGTTTTTATTATTGCAAGTACCCATTTCAGGAACCAATTTCCATATCAGTTATCAATTGTCGTGTAATAGTAACTTAAAAATATTTGTATTATTTATAAGTAATTCTTCATTGCTCCCATGTTTGCATATCACATGCTGTACTAATCTGGATTAAGCCCTGCTAATCTCAGCTGGGATCTGCCATGTACTGTGGTCACCTGGCAGGTTGGCTGGAGACGGGTTGACTATAAAAAGCCACATTCACGTGTCTGTTGATTGGCTGGCTGGTAGCTGAGGCAATAGTGGTGATGGTGCCATATGAGTAAATGTCATGCAAAACGTATTCATATGGTGGTAGCCGAGTTCCAAGAAAAATAGTTAAAGCACAAAGGTGTTTTGAGGCCTAGACTCTATAGAGGTATACCATCAGTTCTGCCACATTTTATCAATAAAAGGAAGTGGAAGTGACAGTGCCAGGTCAGATTCAAGGGGCAGACAATTCTACTTCACCTTCTGGTGAGAAGAAATGTGAAGTTATATTCAAAGGTTCGGACATAGGTGTGAAGAATCATGTCCATTTTTGTAAGCTGACTATTGCTATGATTACCAACGTTTGGAACTTGAGTTGCCATAAACATTTATTTTATAGCTATTTCTTTTTTGTTGTTAGCTTGTTATTTCCTTTTTCTTTTTTGTATGTGAGTACGGTAGATGTGGTGTTACATTAGTTTTAGTCTACAACATAGTGATTCAACTTCTCTATACATTTTGTTCATGCTCACCACAAGTATGGCTACCGTTTGTCACCATACAATATTATTAAAGTATTATTGACTATGTTCCCTTTGCTGTCCCTTTTATTCCCGTGACTTATCCATTCCATAACTGGAAGCATTTTCTATTTTACTGAACTATTATTTAAAACATTTCAACGGGGCGCCTGGGTGGCTCAGTCGGTTAAATGTCTAACTTCAGCTGAGGCCATGATTTCACAGTTCGTGAATTCGAGCCCCACATTGGGCTCTGTGCTGACAGCTCAGAGCCTGGAACCTGCTTTAGATTCTGTGTCTCCCTCTCTTTCCGCACCCCCCCAGCTCACACTCTGTCTCTCTCTCTCTCTCAAAAATAAATAAACATCAAAAAGAAAATAAAGTAGTTTTAAAAATAAAATAAATAAATAAAATATTTCACAGTTTATCCTCAACTTGTCATTAGGACTGGAGAATAAAATGTAATGTGTTTTAAATATTCTAAATTTTGTCATGAAGTTAAAAGTAGGAACTCAAGAACAAGAAAGTGTGAACTCAAAATACAATTATTAAGAGTGATAATCTAAAAAATATTTTTATCTTCTATTTGGTGACCTTGAAAAAGTCAGACAAGTTATAATTCTATTATTTGTTCAAAACATATGATGTAATGAAATTAAGGAAATTAATACTAAATAAATTAGGTTTTATCTCCAAAACTAATAAATCATCATAATAACTATTTGAGCAAGTTGATCATGGTTAGAAATGAATACTCCAGGGGCGCCTGGGTGGCTCAGTCGGTTAAACGTCCGACTTCGGCTCAGGTCATGATCTCACAGTCCGTGAGTTCGAGCCCCGTGTCGGGCTCTGTGCTGACAGCTCAGAGCCTGGAGCCCGTTTCAGATTCTGTGTCTCCCTCTCTCTCTGACCCTCCCCTGTTCATGCTCTCTCTCTGTCTCAAAAATAAATAAATGTTAAAAAAAATTTTAAAAAAAAAGAAAAGAAAAGAAATGAATACTCCAGATCTAGTAAACATACCTTTTATTTTGGGTTTTATTGTTGGACGAGAGAGGAAAAGCGGTGGGTCCTTGCTCTGGCAACTACTCAAGGACATGGTTGGTCCTATGGCAGAATGTGAGTAGTGAGAGCTTTGGTCAGCTTCAGAGTCCCACCATTCTGACACCAAGATTTTTATCTGTGGTCTACCCAGGGTAGAATATGGCATTGGAGAGTCTCTTTTTTAGCTACAGGAGGATGCCATGCAAACCCCTGTTTGTATCAGACAATTGGTCTTCTCTGCTGTCCTAAGAAAGTTGTATATCAATACTTCTGAAAAAAAATAAGAAAGCCTCTTCCCAACTTGCCCAACAAGGCAGAAATGAAAATTAGTGGATCATAGAGAAGTCATCTGGGAAGGGGTGGAGGAAAGCAGGTTCCTGTCACAGGTCAGGAGTAGAGGGACTAGAATAGAGGGATAGAGGGAACTTGCAGTTTCCCAGCAGGGACAACATGTGAGAAAAGAACTGGAGTAAATCATCATGTGTTTGAATTTCTTGAGTCTTATAATCACTTTGGAGGGAATCCCAGGAGAAGAGTAGATTTGCTAAGGATGCAAAATCGCATTACATATATTTTGAAGATTAAAACAATAGTGGCCTTTTTTTTCCTGTTAGATCCCAAGCAGCGGAAATGGGTCATATCAGTAAAATAGATAATGGATTACATTAATGCTAAAGTCATTTCCTTGTCTGCAATGATCTTATTCTTAAGTGGAAATGCCAAGTGGAGGAAAAATGAAGTAAATAAAATAGTCTGTAGATAGTACAAGACAAGATACAAATATCTAAACAGCCGAAAATGCTTTGAAATATGAAAAATTTACCTCATGCTATTATGCATATTCAATAACACAATTGGCATGTAACATTTTTTAAAAAATAATCTATAATTTATTATTAACTGAAATACTAAGACAAATTCAAAGCACCCTTTCCATAATGACACAATAAAGTGCCATAGGATTGGATGCCACAACACAATTTGCTTTTCCCTGCCCAGAGCGAAATTTGGTCTGAAAAACGTGGTTGTCCAAGATTGCTTACACTGTAAAAATTGAGCAAGAAAATAGAGTTAAACTTTGTGTGCAGCAACTATTCGTGCTGTCAGCAGGAGCAAAATTTACCACCAAAGTAAATTCTGAAGAGTCAAATGTACTGTCATGTAGAAGTCAAACAGCCCTCCCTCCCGAGATTTTCTTAGATTCCTAATAAAAGTCTTTGGCAAGAACTGCCAGAGCTTACGGTTTAATGAATGTAGGTGAAAACAGACCCAGGTAGTAGCTTTTGTGTGGGAATGGAGTATTATTATTCTTGACATAAAATCTAGCGTGGGGGAGCTATGAGGAGTCATCTACTCCTGAGCTATACTCCTGGGATATCTACTCACTTTCATGCACATTTTGATAGGAGACATGTGATCCTACCTGACTCCTGTTATGCCATATATATCTGTGTGTGTGTGTGTGTGTGTGTGTGTGTGTGTGACCTATAACCATATGCTGGCCATTTATCTTCTGGCCAAACTATTGATGAGGGGACTACCCTCCTTTTGAGAGAAATTCTTCATTAGGCATGTATCTTTGGTGTATTCAGTCTTTCTTCTCAAATTCTAAAATCCTTAGTAGCTGCCCCACAGGGAACTAGGAAGATGTAAGGCAGGAAAGCTTCTTATCAACAAATAAGCCAGCTTATTATCAATGATTGCTGGAAGCCGATCTACCCAACCAGCCTGATGGCAGGGCCAGGGCGGTGGACAGATGGGGACTGCATGGCAGCCCAATGACAGTGAAGCTTCTTGTACTCCTGCTTTTATGTAATTTGGCCTTAGCATTGGTCGGGGCAGCCCCCTCTACCAATGAAAGTACCTGGGGAATTGTCAGTTGGGGAATTGCCCACGACGGGCCCCCAGGGAAAAGAACCATTGGGGAAAGAAATAGGAGTCCGCAGGGAAATCATGCAGACCTACATCTAGCCCTTGCCACCCCCTATAAAGACTCCTCTACCTAAAGGAAGGATAGCCCCATACATTTCCCAGTCAAGGAGGGGGACAAATGGGTTCGAAACCCCCACTCCGGCAACAAAGGAATGTATCTATGGATATAAGTTACTCCAACCCCTAGGCCCACTTGGCCCCCAGGAGGCATTCCAGATGATAACTGGACCTGGTGGGTTAAGATACAGAATGGTTTATTAGTTCCTAGGTATACATTGTCTCTCTGGGAGCACATAAGGCATAGATTCCCAGGGCCCTCCTGGCCCCCTCCGGGCACCCCAGACCAAAGCGAATACTTTTCTTCCTTGTGCCGCAAATCACACAAAGGAACAATTTAGAAGTCATGTCCTTGTAAAACATTCCACTTGAGGTGTTGTGAGCTAGATGACCTTGTAAGGGTAGGAGGGAATGTTACAAGAAAATAACTATGTTTTTTTAGAATTAGGTAATGCCGAGGAACATAGATAATGCATGCTACAAGGAATTTGCTAACAAATATAATGCCACGCTTGCTACAATAAAGTGGCCAGTCTAACACACTGCTGTTGTCTGTATCCATTTTACTTTTATTTTATTTTCATTTTTTCGCCGACACCGTTCATCCTTCGGGAACCCCTGGACCTGCTGGAGCTGGACTCCGGCAAATGATTATCACAGGTAATTCCAGCTGTGTACTTTCTAACTCAAGATGGCCACCTGGCAATATGCTCATTAGGTTTGCATCCTCACTCATACTGGCCTTCACTTTCGGAAGTTGGAAACTGTCCTTTATATTTTTAAGCAGTGAATGCCACAGATTCTCTGGGATATCCCTTATGTCTTTCAAAAAGCATGGAGATTGTGCTTTCTATAAAAAAATGTTTCAATTCTCTTGCTAAGAAGAGATATTTGCCTTCATTATCTGAAATTGGAGATTTTGTTGGCATACCATTTCTTTCTAGGGTAATTTTGCATTTTGCCCTTTACGATTAGGTGCATCAAACACACAGAGTCCGTTGGACAGGGGCTATACTCACAACTCACACATCAGGGCACATCAGTGATGCTCATCTGGAGACTATCCCATACATTTTAGAGAGTTTGGCATTTGCTAAAAGAGGACTTCAGTCAGCAGGGGCAGGAAGCCGGCACTAGAGATCCCTAGATGAAGTACTAACAGGCACTGAGTGAGGGGGCTGGGATGGCAGGAACCTCTGCATCTACCGCAAGAGGCAAGACTCCAAGGGACTGTCAGAGACAGATAAGCACGCATGCGTGCAATTCAATTTGTGCTGGTCCAAAAATCAGCAGGTGCAATGAATGACACCCCAAAGAGCCTCCTTGAATTGTTTGGAAATTAAACCTCTCTTTCAGATCCCCTGATAAAATAGCAGACAGGGCAGCTCTGCTATGGGAAAGAAGTGGAAGATCAGAAAGTGTTGGATCTCAAGGGAAACTTCTATTTTGGGCATAAAAAGTGCATTAGTCACCTGAAGTCAAGACATTGAATTTTAAGTACTAGAAAGCCTGTCTTAGGCAAAGGTGATGCCATCAATGCTCTAGTTGCTACAGTTTGGGAAGCCATGAAGCAACACTCTCAGAGGGAGCAGGCGAGTGCCTGTCCAAAGAAAAGAAGTTATGAAGGATTAGAAATGCACAAAGACTCCAAGTACTCTAGTTTCCTGCCAGTAAAATATTCCTCCTCCCATTTTCTCCTCACCCCACCCCGCAACCAGCCTCCCTGCTAAAAGCAGGAAATAGTTGCTCTTTGGCCACTGAGAATGTCTCGGTGTACTCCCTAACTGATGCACATACATCAGTATTAAAGAGAGGACAAATTATAACAATTACACAGCTTCCTACCACGAAGGGATTTGTGTTCTTCTTGGGATTTGTGTTCTTCTTGGGATGACAATATATACACAGTACAGTGAGTCTCATGTCTGGATCCTCCCTTCTGAACCTGTCTCTGGTCCCACCATGCTAGACTAATTTCAGGGTCCTAGCCAAGTCATGCTCTTTGTCCCTGTTCTTTCCTCTGCCTGAACTTTCCCTTCTCTCCCCACTCTCTCTAACCAACCCATCCTCCTCCTTCATTTTAGACCTTAATCCCTTCAGTGTCCTTTCTTGATTCCTTTCATTGGGATAAGATGTGCATCCTCCTCTAACCATGCAAATATTTACCTGTGTACTGCCCCTACCATAATATCTACAACATTCTATTCAATTTCTGAGACTACTTCTCTGTAAACTTCTCTGTAAACTCTGTACATCCCCTAGATTATACATATTGTGGCCGAAGGGCTCATGTTAATCATCTTCACTATTACATCTTAAAACACAGATTTGTACCTGGCATATAGTGGAAATTCAGTAAACAATCTCTGCCTAAATGAATTAAAATTACAATAAAGAGCTTAAAATGTTTTTATAAATTTCTTTTTCCTAGTTTGAAAAATACCAGTAGTTGACTATTTTCAAATGTCCAGACAACTGGTGAGGATTCATTCATTCCAGTTATCACCAGAGAGGACGAAAAGATTGTGAGACCAATAAACTGAAGCAAGGTGTTTGTCACTTTCTGCATTGTCTCTTTCTGGAATTCTTGTTCCAACCAACAAACAGTTCTTCCTTTCATCTGCTCTCTGCCTCACATACCCACATAAACCATCCTCCATTCTATAGGTAGAGTGGTCCTCCTAAAACAGAAACCTGAACATATTACTCTTTACCTAAGATCTGTCACTGGCCATCTAATTCATATCTACAGGAGAAATTTCAAACCACTCCATACAGAACATAAGTCTTTGTATTATTTGTTCCTTGCCCACCATTTTAGCTTCATCTGTTATCAATCTGTGCCTCAAAATTTACACTTCAGCAAGGCCAAACACTTATTTTTATTGCTTTCACATATTTACAAATAAGCAAAAGTATAGTAAAACACAATACAATACAATACAATACAATACAATACAATACAAATGCCTGGGTGGCTCAGTTGGGTTAAGTGTCTGACTCTTGATATAGGCTCAGGTCATGATCTTATGGTTCATGAGATCAAGCCCTACATCAGACTCCACTGTGACAGCACAGAGCCTGCTTGGGATTGTCTCTTTCCCTCTCTCTCTGTCCTTCCCCCACTTGCTTTCTCTCTCTTTCAAAATATATAGATAAACATTAAATAAATAAATAAATAGTCATGATGTTGAGTTTCTCCTATACTTACCTAAACCACAAATTCTACCACCAAAGCAAAAGTACAAGAAATTATATCCCTTCTTTCCATATTCTTCTTAGTTTGCAGGCAGTCCTACGGTTGATCTGTTTCTCATTTTTTAAGGTTATTTTATGTTCCTCTTACACTTATGTCATCTGTGTAGGCTCTTTTAAAACTTATTTCATCACTGCAAAATTGTTAGTACAGGAAGAAGTCAGTGTTTAGTGCTTCAGTCTCCGGCACACTAGGGGTTGACCTAATTAAAAGGATGAGGAATCCACAGCACAGTTTTGCATACAATGAACTGACTTAGAGGGTGCATAGTCATAACACAGTAACCCTCCCCTATGGGTAACAGTTTGTCCTATATGCACCTGACTGACGACCTGCATCCCACAGGGTGTGCTAGGGTTCAGATGCCATTTTCACCTTGATAGCATACCTCTAGTGGAGAACATAATAAAGAGCATTGTTTTAGTGCAACTGCTAAAGATTTCAATCAAAACTACATTGAAATAAAAGCCTACCCAGAATGGCCACGTCTCCATGCATAGTTAGGGAATTGCATACATTTTGCAGAAGATGTGCAATGGAAAAAGACTAGCCACTGGTAACGCAGATTTGAATCAAAGGTGTGCATTATGTATAAATGCATAACTTTTACCTAGTGAATAGTGCCAAATAACACAGATGTGCCCCAGCTGTGCTGCTAGAGGGTTTCATCACATTCTACATAAAATTTATTTATTTCTAAGGATATCACACTTGACTTAGGTTGCAGTCATCATGACAACAACAAATACATCTTATTAACTGAGCTCCTTATATTATTTCAGTTTAAAATTTGGTCATTACCCTTCAAAATATACGAAATTATTAATAATTTAAAGAAATGAATATTCTTCCCGCTTGACATTCTTCCACTTAACATATTCAAATATTCCTTTTTAACATTATGCTAAGTGTACTAGAACTTATTTTAGACCCCCTTTCAACTAATTTATATGAAATGGAGATCCCCATGCAAGAAGTCACAAAAGGCAGAAAATGATTTTCATAAGTTCAAACTTAAAGATTATTTTTTTCCTCCTTTCTATAAGACAGGCTCAAATGTCAATACATCAGCATATCATTTGCTTTTCATTGAGCTGTTTGCTTAGTATTCACAAATTCAATTACTTTCAGTAGCATCAAGCAAGATTCTTACATGATTTTATTCTGCAACTCCGAATTTCTTTTCTGCTGCTTTTTGCTTTGCTTGCTTAAAAAAATCTGCCATTTTTTGGTGATGTATCAGCAGGTTTCATCCCCATCATGGGTGAAACAAATACTCATCTAAGAGGTGAATAGCAGTCTTGCTTCACACTTTGAATCTAGTTAAGATGAGATATTCCTGTGTAGTTATTTTCATGCCAAGGATAAGAATCAGTTTATGACAGATATGAAACACTATTACCCATTTTACAATTCATTTTTACCAAGTACTTGAATCTAGATTTTCTTAAAAATTAAGACTTCTTAACCTTCAGACTCCACCCCCTTACTTTATGTCATATGTTTATACTTATTATATTCACAGAAGG
Source organism: Neofelis nebulosa (assembly GCF_028018385.1). Lineage (NCBI taxonomy): Eukaryota > Metazoa > Chordata > Mammalia > Carnivora > Felidae > Neofelis > Neofelis nebulosa. Next base: position 61,784,231 of record NC_080784.1, on the reverse strand, counting down.
CATATATGTTAAAAAAAAAAAACACCCTTTCTTCTATTTTCAAAGAAAACATACATGGGTCATTGCTTCAATTTGGAAGTGAACTCTGCATCCATTGTTTGCCATTGGTCACAAAGCAAACATAAAGAGAGGAGAGAATATGAATAGATTAACTCAAGGCACATTTAGAACAGCTCATCAGTATTTGAGTTGTCTCATAGTTATGTCTATGTGTTAGTCAGTGTTCTCCAGAGGAACAGAACCAAACTCCATATATATGAGATTTGCTATAGGAATTAGATTACATGATTATTAACACTGAGAAGTCCCACAATCTGCCTTCTGCAAGATGGATAACCAGGGAAGCTGGTGGTTTATACTTCAGTTGGAGTCTGAAAGCCTAAGAACCAGTAAACCAAATGTCCAAGGGTAAGAGAAGATGTATGTCCCAGCTCAAACCAAGAGCAAATTTTCCCTTCCTCCACCTTTTTTTTCCCCTAGTCAGGCCCTCAAAAGTTTGGGTGATACTCACCTGCATTGGTGAGGACAATCTTCTTCTCTCAGTCAACCTACTTATATGCTATTCTCCTCCAGAAATGGCCACACAAATATACTTACCGATAATGTTTTACCAAGTATAGGGCTATCCCTTAGTCCAATCAGATTGACACATAAAATTAACCATCATAGTCTACGTTTGTAGTTTTTTCCTATGATTGAGGCTATTATTTCAGAAAATTCAAAAGTCAAAAATCTTCAAACAAATGAATGCCAATAGGAAATGTAGAAACTTGATGACATCATTTCTAAACTACTCTCTTAATGTTTCTGAAGCATGAGCCATGTATACTGGGCCACGCTGTGACATTGCAATGCACTCTACAGCCAATGAACAAAGATGAAACTAGAAATAAAGATATTCTTTCTTCTAGATGAAGTTTAAAAAGCTTTACCATGACCTATGAGGCATTATGTGGTTCATTCCATCATGCCTTCATCTTGTATTACTCTTCCTGTGATGTTAACTGACAAAATTTTGGTGCCATGATATTAGTCTATTAGCTTGAAATGGCAACCACTAAAAGTTTACACTTGGTATAATCCTTCCACAAATATTACTTCAAGTGATTTTCTTAACATCCTTGTGAGAGATAATAATACCTATTTAAAACTGTGGATACAGGATTGGAAAGGTTAAAAAAAAAACATATTAACTGGTAGAGCCATGACACAAACCTAGGCATTCTGATTCCACACCTCATGATTTTTCCAGTCTGCCATGCCTGTCCTACTGCAAATAAAGTGATTATGCCACTTCCTTTGAGAGATTGTCCTGCCCTTTACTTATCTAGTTCTTCTAAGATACTATATTCTTTTGGTAGTTTCCATTTTAAGCTGCAGTAGATTTTGATCCATGTGTTCTGACTTGCATTTAATCACATTTCTGCATGCTTTCATAGCCTCAATGATTAATTATCCCTATACGTCACACCACCAGAGCAGGCCACCCAGAAGTTTTGGATATGGAGCGCTGCAGACTATTTAGTAATGGTAGTCAGCCTCAGGTGGCACATTGTAAGGATAGTAGAAATCTTTATTCCCCTTGTTCGCTCCAAGATGATAGCAGTTAGAAAAGTGTTATGCAATTAGGCTCCTTTCTGTCTTGAAAACAAATTTTTCTTTGAGATGTCTGAGATAACTGGCTGATTATTTGCCTATGGGTCCTAGAATTACATTTTACAAACGTAGAAGCAGACTCCATTAAAAAAATGTTTGAATTCCATATACTTTCATTAGAGGACTGTACAGCCCTGTTAGCAGACACAGGTGATGCTCACAACTGGTGAGGCTGCTTGATGTGCCCTCCCCAGTGCCAGGAATCCTCAGGCTGACTTGGAACCACAGTCCGCATTCCTAGCAGTCTCTAGCTGCCCAGGAAGAAGGCCCTGCTACAACAAGTTAGAGGCAGTGATGGCAGAGCAAAGCTGTGACTGAATGTGGCTCCTCACTCTCCTCACAATGACTCAGTGGTTTGGGTGCACCTGTATATTTCCTCACACTTCGATTTGGCCATGGGACTTGTTTTAGCCAATAGGATGTCAGCAGATGTATTGCCAACAGAGGATTGAAAAATTCCTTGCTCGATATAGTTTCCCTCTCCTGGATCACTGCCATGATCATGAGAAGAATGTGCTCACTGATCACATGAGGAGATAAACACATGGAGGATAGCTGAACCTCCCCAGCTGAGCCCAAACTAGATCAGCCAAACCCCAGACAACCCTCAGCTCTGTGATAAAATTAACTGTTGTTTAAGGCCACTGTGTTTGGTGTTGGTTTTCTAGGAAACATTTTTTTGTAGCATTGGCTAAGTGGCACATACTGTCTTTTTTACTGTTATCTCACAGTCAAAAAAATGAATGTACTACCATTACCAAGAAACATGTTGGACACATTGAGTTTTATACTAGGATAAAATATCATACATCATAAAATATACACTAAAATGTTGAGTTACTTATCTTGATTTTACTAATGAGGACACTGAAACTCAGAAGGATGCCACTATTTACAAAACTAGATGGAATAAGATGGAATTATGACCTCAGAACCAAAGCCTTTTACAATATATTATTTGTCTCTGGCTTGAAGGTGATTTGCCAAAATTTAGGATTCTTGCCAGCCAAATCGTCCATCATAAACAACATCATAAAATGCATAAGCATAATAAATCCATTCAAATATTAGTTAGATCCTTAGGGTTCATGATCCTAAACTGAATCATACCTGCAATTATGGGATATAATAAGCTTTGCAGATAGGTGAATTACTGTCATGTTTTCCATTTCTACCCCCACCAATCATTATAAACATAAAAGTGACTGAGCAGTAATGCAGTCATGGTTGTTAATAAATCATCACTATTGATAACATGACTTAAAAATCCATCTATAAAAGCAGTTCTGGGCTAGCCATATTCTGAGAGATTTGGCAGTATAGTATTTTCCTGGCAAATGTTTTCTAACTTAAAACGAGAATTTGTAAATAAATTGGAACACATGCAATTTTATCTTACAGTAAAACCTATAATAATAGCGTTGTTCAATCAACTTCACAGAAAGAGTAAGGCAAGATAACGGGTTGAAGACCCAACTAAGGACCTAATCACAAAATGCCTTGGAGATCATATCAAGGATTTTGGACCTCATCCGAAGCAATGGTATGCTGTATTATTTTCCTAAGACTGTCATAACAAACTATCACAAGGTAGATGGCATAAAAACATTTTCTCTTGGTTCTGGAGGCTAGAAGTACAAAATCAAGATGTCAACAGGATCATGTTCCCTCTGAAGACTCCAGAAAGAATCCTTCCCCATTTCTTCTAGCTTTGAGCTGGTGAGTGCCAGCATTCCTTGAGTTCCATGGCTTGTGGCAGTATAACTCCAATCTCTGCCTCTGTCCATACATGCCTATTTCTGTGTTGAAATCCCCCCTCCTTTTTTTTTTTTTTCTTTTTTTAACAGGCTAATGTAAACTATACAGATGGGAGTCAAGACAGTGATTGCCTTTTCTTTGTTTAAAAAACTTTTTTTAATGTTTATTATTTATTTTTGACAAAGAGGGAGAAAGAGATAGAATTCAAGCACGGGAAGGGCAGAGAGAGAGGGAAACACAGACTCCAAAGCAGGCTCCAAGCTCTGAGCCGTCAGCACAGAGCTTGATGCAGGGCTCAAACTCACAAATCACAAGATCCTGACCTGAGCCAACGTCAGACACTTACCTGACGGAGCCACCCAGGTGCCCCAAAATGTCCCTTTTCTTATAAGGACATGTTATTAGATTGTCACCCACCATAATCCAGTATGACCTCATCGTAAATTGATAGCACCTTTGGAGAGCACATATCCAATTAAGGTCATGTTCACAGGTTCCAGATAGACATGAATTTTGGGGAGACACAGTTCAATTCAATGCAGAATCATGAAAAAGTATTATGCAAGAAATTAGCTTGACTATGTGACCCTCTATACATATGTCTTCTCCATGTGTGGCACTAATTAGGAATCTTATTACCTCAAGTGCTATGTATCAGTATAGACTCTTATTTACAGACAGTATCAAACATCTCAAACGTTTTAAAATGTTTAACACACAGCAAATCCAAAATGCATTTGACTGGATTATTTTGTTCTTAATGAGATAATACAATTAAACTTTAATTCCCACATTTCTAATTCACTTATATTTAAGTCAGCAGAAATTTCTATCTGTCCAGGTATCATAGTCCCCAAATTTTCATATATACCTACATATACATACATGAGAGAAAGATTGAGAGAGGGTGAGAGAGAGAGTCATTTGTACTTTATGCATCAATAACAAATTCAGATTAAAAAGCTTCAAGAAAAAATTAAAATCTAATATGATAAAAAGAGGGTTTTCTCAATTTGAACTTTATTTGAGATTTTTTATTGATAAAAGCATTTCATATATAATGAATAAGAATAAATTTTTATCCTATCTTGGAAGGTTTCTGGAATATAGAGTTTATTCTCATGAAGAATTTAAAAATTCAAATGAATTCCTAGAGATAACATAATATTGTATTTCCAACAAATTCAACAATGTAATAGTTTTTCTCTAGAATAGCTTTTCTCTACAAATTTCATGACTCTTTGTTAATTGTGGGCAGAAAATTTATATATATATATATATATATGTATATATATATATATATACACACACACATATATATACAAAAATATACAAAAATATATATATATAAACTTTTTTATTGGCCTTCACACTTGATTATTTCTTTTTTTCCTTTTTAAAACAGTGAGGGAAAAGTATTTTTTTAAATTTTTTATGTTTATTTATTTTTGAGAAAATAAAGAGAGAATGTGAGCAGGGGAGGGGCAGACAGAGAGGAAGACATAGAATTTGAAACAGGTTCCAGGCTCTGAGCTGTCAGCACAGAGCCTGATGCGGGGCTCAAACTCACAGACTGTGAGATCGTGACCTGAGCCAAAGTCAGATGCTTAACCGACTGAGCCACCCAGGCACCCTGAGGGAAAAGTATTAATGGTGCATTTCTGAAACGTGTGGATGACTTGCACTGATTTAAGTCCCTAAAGCTGATAAATCTGTAATCATAGGACGCTGTGACTTTGAAGGAGTTCATCAGCTTTAGATTTCCAGTCATCAAATTTGTACAGTTCCACACTGATGATGGAAATAGAGCTTTAGATCTTCTCAGCCTTTTGGCTAAGATCAACTGAAACAGAGCCATAGAAAAGTCTCTGGTGTTCTGTTAACACTCTCAGAATACAGTTCTCTCCACCTCCCTTTCCCTGTGCCTTCTTTCTCCTTCTCTTATCCCCAAAACTATCTTCCAGTGAAACATTCAAGTGGTTACTCGTGATACTCATAACAAGATCATGTGTCAGGCCCTGTAAGAGGGAGCCTCCTTATCTCTAGACCAGGGGCTTCTTAATTCATGGATCCATGTGTCCAAGGAGACTTCACAGATGGGGATCTCAGGTCTGTGAGCCCCTTAAAGCTGTATGCAGCATTGTAAGTGTGGTATATATATACAGTGGAATATTATTCAGCTTTAAAAGGGAATGAAATCTTGCCATTTGCCATGACATGGATGGAGCTAGAGACTATTATGAAATAAGTCAGTCAGAGAAAGACAAATACCATATGATTGCACTCAGATGTGGAATTTAAGAGTCAAAACAAATGAACAAAGGGAAGAAAAGAGAGAGGCAAACAAAGAAACAGACTCCTAATTATATAGAGAACAAACTGATGGTTACCAGAGGAGAGGTGTGGGGGGGTGGGGGTATGGGTTAAAAAGGTAATGGGGATTAAGAAGTGCACTTGTGATGAGCACCGGGTGTTGTATGGAAGTGTTGGATCACTATATTATACAACTGAAACTAATATTACACTGTATATTTATTAATTGGAATTTAAATGAAAACTTATAAAAATAAACGGTATAAATTATTAAAGTCATTATTACATGTTTAGATAGAGATCATAAGGAAACGTTGCACACTTTGCCTTATGTAAAATGTACAAAAACCCAAAAATATTTTCCCAGGTAATATAAAGATGTAAAAAACTCTTGTATCTTCAATGCCTCTATACTTGTATATACAAAGTCTGATTTTTAACCCCTGTGGGTTTAAGAAAGTCAAAAATCTTTCAAATACCAGGGTGGACTTTGAACTAAATCTATTCTCTGGCTCAAAGCATCCAACTGAAGTATCTCCAAAGGAGGTCTGCAATGGAATCTACAATTAACCTACTTACAAGATCATTAATGTCATGCTATAATGAAATATTTGAGCATATTATAGCTATTTTTAAAAAGTTTCTAAAATCATGCTATTGATGCAGAAAGAGAAGTAAATTGAAATTCAATTAGCCTCTACTTTTAGAACGCTTTTAATTATCAGGTTGAAAACCTGCACCAATTCAATTCCCATTCATTAGGGACATGAATTTTTAGGACTCTCCTAAATTTAACATGTAAAAAAATAAAATCTTTTGCTGTGAAGCACTTAGAAGTATTGTTTCACCAATGGAAAATAACTGGGGCAATGTGAGTAGGCAATGTAAAACTGTGATAATTTTCACACAGATATTGTACTAACTCATCCCTAAGATGCTTGGATTTCACCTTACCCCGTCAGCTACAGAGTATACATGTTCCAGTGCTCAGGAGCTGCTGAAAAATAGACTAATGGGAGGAGACAGGTGACCAGTAACTAAGGAAATGCTGCTCGCACATTTTAGCCATGGGTCCACACTGACCCATGGGTCCACACATGGACCAAGTCATGTTTCGTTAAGTCACTAAGTGAAACACTTTTCCATCTAATTCACAGCTTCTTTCCTTCACTAAATTTTTCTATTTCAAACAGAATCTGATGAAAGATTTTCCAAACTGTCAAAGAAAGCCCTACAAATCAATTTTTAAAGTCAAGGAACAGCTGGGGAACTCAGTTGGCTGAGCGACACATTCTTGATTTGGGCTCAGGTCATGATCCCACAGTTCATGGGATTGAGCCCTACATCAAGTTCTGTGCTCATAGCATGGAGCTTGTTTGGGATTCTCTGCTCCTCCCCCATTCACGTGCACATGCTCTTTCCCTCTTTTTCTCTCTCAAAATAAATAAATGAACTTAAAAAAAAAAAGTCAAGCAACTCAATTTAAGAAGATGAACAAAATATTTGAATCATCACTTCACAAAAGAGTTTATCTAAATGTGCAGTAAGAAAATGAAATCATCCAGACATCTGGGTAGCTCAGTTGGTTAAGCCTCCGACTTTGGCTCAGGTCATGATCTCTCAATTCATGAGTTTGAGGCCAGCTTTGGGCTCTGTACTGACAGCTCAGACCCTGGAACCAGCTTTGGATTCTGTGCCTCCAGCTCTCTCTGCCCTTCTCCCACTTGTGTGTTCTCTCACTCTCTCTCTCTCTCAAAAATAAATTAAAAACATTGAAAATTTTTAAGGAAAAAAGAAAATGAAATCAGCAGCAGCAAACACAAATAAAAACCATAAGTGTATTCTACTACACTCTTATCCAAATGACAAATAAAAAAATCTGGAAAGGATATGAAGCTACAAAATTACATGGATTAATAAAACCATTTTGAAAATTTCCTTAACAGTTTCTAATAAAGATGACTACAATATATAACCTACTACCAAGTGATTGCATTCTTAAATATATACCCAGCATTAATCAATATATGCTTGAGCCAAAAGACATGAGTAAGAATGTTTTTAGAAATGTTTTTATAATAACTAAAACTAGAAAAAAACAATATGTCCATCCACAAAATGCCATATTATACAGTGATAAAGAAGTTGTTGAAGTATAAATCTCATTCACATGATGTTGACACAAAATCATCCAGACCCCAAATAATATATACTTTTTTCTTTTGCCTTATTGTGGTAAAATTAACAGATATAATTGTAATATACTTAAAGTATACAATGTGATGATTTGATATACATTGCAAAAGGACTCCCACAATGAAGTCAATTAACACATCCATCACTTCACGTATTTACCTTTATTATGACAACACTGAAGTTCCACTTTAGGCAAATTTCAAGTATGTATTATTAACTATAGTGACTATGTTATACATTAGGTCCTCAGACTTTATTTGATAATTAAAAGTTTGCACCTTTAGGGTGCCTGGGTGGCTCAGTTGGTTGAGCATCTGACTTCAGCTCAGGTCACGATCTCATGGTTCATGAGTTTGAGCCCTGTGTCGGACTCTGTGCTGACAGCTCAGAGCCTGGAGCCTGCTTCAGATTCTGTGTCTTCCTCTCTCTCTGCCCCTCCCCTCCTCATGCTCTGTCTGTCTGTCTCTCTCAAAAATAAACATTTAAAAAAATAAAAGTAAAAAAATTCCCCACCCTTTTGGGGCACCTGGGTGGTTCAGTCAGTTAAGCATCTTGACTTTAGCTCCCATCATGACCTCATGGTTCATGAGTTTGAGCCCTGAATCAGGCTCTGAGCTGACAGTGAGGAACCTGCTTGGGATTCTTTCTTTCTCAAAAACAAATACATAAACATTAAAAAAAGTTTGCACCCTATTTCTCCCATCCCCTATCCTCTGAAAAACCACCATTATACTCTTCTTATTTCTATGAGTTTGACTTTTTTTTTTTTTTTGATTCCACATATAAGTGATATTGTGCTTTTCCTGTCTGGATTACTTCACTTGGCATAATTCCCTGTAGATTAATCCACGTTGTTGCAAATGGCAGGAGTTTCTTCTTTCTTTAAAGCTAGATAGTAGTTTATTATTCCATAATACTATTCTATATATATATGTATGTATATATATGGGAGGGGGGCAGAGAGGAGATAGCTGTTTATACATTCATCTGTTGGAGACTTAGGTTGTTTCCATACCTTAGCTATTATCAATAACGCTGCAGTGAACATAGGAGTACATATATGTCTTTGAGATCCTGATTTTATTTCCCAGATATATAATTAGAAATGGGATTGCTAGATTACATAGTAGTTCTATTTGTGACTTCTTGAGGAACTTCCATATTGTTTTCCATAGTGGTTGTAGCAATCTGCATCCCCACCAACAGTGTACAAAGATTCTTTTTCTCTGCATGTTCACCAATGCCTGTCCTTCTGTTCTCTTTTTGATAGCTGAGATCAGCCATGAAATTGTATCTCGTTGTGATTTTGATTTGCATTTCTCTGATAATTAGTGATGTTGAGCATCTTTTCATGTATCTGTTGGCTGTTTGTATTTCTTCTTTGGAAAATGTCTTTTTTTGGAATCATGTCTATTCAGACCCTTTGCCCATTTTTTAATTGGATTATTTGGAGTTTTGCTACAATGTTGTTTCTTCTATATTTTGAATATTAACTTCTTATCAGAGATGTGGTTTGTGAATATTTTCTTCCCTTCACAGGATGCCTTTTCATTTTGTTGATGGTTTCCTTTGCTGCACAAAAGCTTTTTGTTTGATGCAGTCCCATTTGTTTACTTTTGCTTTTGTTGCCTTTGCTTTTGATGTCAAATCCAAAAAAAAATCATCGCTAAGACCAATGTAAAAGAGCATACACCTATGCTTTTTTCTAGATGCTTTATGGTTTCAGGTCTTACATTGAAGTCTTTGATCCATTTTGAGTTGATTTTTGTGTATTGTATAAGATAGGGGTCTAGTTTTATTCTTGTGCATGTGGCTGCCCAGTTTTCCCATCACCATTTAGAGATGATCCTTTTGCCATTATATATTCTTGGCACTTCTGTCAAAAATTAATTGACCACTTATGTATAAATTTAGTTCTGAGTTTTCTATTCGATTCCATTGATTTATTTACGTGTCTGTTTGTATGCCAGTACCATAATTTTTGATTTCCATGGTTTTCTAGTTTGAAATCAGGAAATATAATGTCTCCAGCTTTGTTCTTCTTTCTCGGGGTTACTTTGGCTATTTGGGGTCTTTTGTGGTTCCACACAAATTTTAGGATTGTTTATTCCATTTCTATGAAATTTTAGGAGTGTTTAGTCTATTTCTGTGAAAAATGCCATTGATATTTTTATTGGGATTGTACTGAATCTGTAGATTGCTTTGGGTAGTCTAACATTTTAACAATATCAATTCTTCCAATCCATCAACACAGATCATCTGTCAATTTATTTGTGTCTTCTTTAAATTCTGTCACGATTTATAGTTTTCAGTGTAGAGATATTTTACCTCCTTGGTTACATTTATTGCTAGGTATTTTATTCTTTTTGATGTAATTGTGAATGGACAAATTGGACTGTTTTCTTAATTTCTTTTTCCAGTAGTTTGTTTTTAGTGTACAGAAATATAAATAATCTTTACATTTTTTGTGTCCTGAAACTTTACTGAACTCATATTAGTTCTAACAATTTTTTGGTAAAGCCTTTAGGATTCTCTATACATATTTTATGTGTATAAAGTATAGTGTAATTTTCAAATAGAGAGTATATTGTTCTTCATTTCTGATTTGGATATATCTTATTTCTTTACTTATCTAATTGCTCTGGTTAGGACTTTAAGTATTATGTTGAATAAAAGTGGTGAGAATGCACATCCTTGTCCTGTTTCTCATCTTAGAGGACAACCTCTCAGCTTTTCACCATGGAGTACGATGTTAGTTCTGGGCTTTTCATATATGGCCTTTATTATGTTGAGGTACATTCCTTCTCTACCTGATTTGTTTAGAACTTGTATCATAAAAGGATGTTGAATTTTGGCAAATGCATCCGTTCCGTCTATTGAGATGATCATTTGATTTTTATTCTTCATTTTATTTATGTGGCATATTACTGAATAATTAGTGTATGTTGGAACATCTTTGTATTCCAATAAATTTTACGTTCTCATGAAGTATAATCTTTCTTGTGTATTTTGGTATTAGGGTAATGCTTGTGCTTTTGGTATTAGGGTAATGCTTGTGCTTTTGGTATTAGGGTAATGCTTGTGCTTTTGGTATTAGGGTAATGCTTGCCTTGTGAAATGAGTTTGAAGAGCTTTTTCCTCTTCATCCTCTTCGATTTGGTGAGAAATTTGAAAATAATTCATATTGTCTTCTTTCAATTTTTGTTAATGTTTATTTATTTTTAATAGAGAGAGACACAGAATGTGAGTGGGGGAGGGTCAGAGAGAGAGGGAGACACAGAATCTGAAGCAGGCTGGTAGCACAGAGTCCAGTGTGGGGCTCCAACTCACAAACAGTGAGATCAGACCTGAGCTGAAGTCAGACGCTTAGCCAACTGAGCCACCCAGGCGCCCCTTCTTTAAATGTTTTGTAGAATTCACCAGTGAAGACATTTAGCCTGGACCTTGGTTTTGGGGGAGATTTTTGATTAACTGATTCAATCTCCAGAGGGAGATAGCAGGGAACGTGCCCGCCAGCTCTGTTAGGCTCCTGGAGGATCCCAGCCTGCACCCACAAGCAGGCTGAGTAGAAGTTGGAACCTCAAGCGACAGCTGAGAAACAATGCAGTCAGATCTCTTCCAAGAGAAACTGGGAGATGAGAATTTTTGCAGGCTTCCTCTGTGTTGAGCCGAGGGGTACAACCACAGCAAGTGCTCAGGTGCCCATTTAACAATCGCATCTTGGTTTTCTGTAATTCTGTAGGGACTCCTGATTACAAGCCCTGTCGGTTATCAGCGATCAGTGATTTGGGACTCATCTCTCAAATGGCAGTTATAAAAGCTGAGGAGCCAGATGTGTGGACAAGCCTCTTACAGGGGTGAAGATGGTGACTTGATTTTATTGGTGGAGCAAGTGATAGGAAGTGAGGTAGAGAAGAATCCACTGACTCTTTGGAGTTCTGGGGGAGGTTCCCAGTTAGCACCAAGATGTGAGCTAATTAGAAGCCTGACCTTCAGAGACCAGTTGGTCAAGTATGCAGTCAAATACCTTCCAAGGAAAAGCTCAGATATGGGGATACTTTGCCAACCTCCTCTGTGCTGAGCTCAGGGAAACAGCTTCCAGAATTAGTCGCGTGTCTTTTTAACAACAGTTTCTTCGTTTGCTATATAGCCCTGAGGGCTCCTGAGTGCAAACTCTGCTGGCTTTTAGAGCTGGGTGATTTGAAGCCCCAGTCCTCAGATGGCAGACTTAAAAGTTGGGGTGCTATATGTGGTGTCCAAACCCTTTACTCCTCAGGGAGAAGCTGAGAGTTAGGGGTTCCCTATTGACTGTAAGTTGCTATGCCAGCGTAAGGTTTATGGCAAGAGTATATCTCAGCCTATCCTACCCATTTTGATGTATATTCATTTTGTATTCATTTCATGTGTGCACTCCACTGTAGGAGCCAGTCAACTAGTTTCTGGATATCTCTCAGAGGGAATTAATTATGTATAGCTGTATATTCAGTGTATCTGTGGGAGGAGGAAAATTGAGGAACCTCCTATTTTGCCATCTTTGTGACATTTCCAAATAATCTATGCTTTAAGTTTTTCATTTAAAAGCATTTAAGAACACACAAAACTGAATTTTGGTGATAGATTGAAATGGTGTAACCATTGGAGTTATTGACTGAGTTATTGACCCAGAGAAGGCTTCTATGATGGTGAAAATGTTCTGTATCCTTGATGTTTGCAAGGGTACATAATATGTAAAATATAAAATTATGTATGTAAAATTTATATGTAAACTTCATCAATTTGAACTTTCAAAATTTGTTTTAAATATATACATATATGTATATGCATATGCATATACATGATGTATGAACAAATGTATATACATATTAGGCCTCAAATATGTGCATTTTCGGGTGCTTTGTATATGACTTCATAATGTGTCAAAGAATTTTAGGTGACTAATCATTATAATTTTCCTCTCTTCCAATATGTAACACAATGAATATTCTGAAATAACCACTAATTATGATAAGATCCTGAATAAATTTAAATTTTAAATAGACATACTTTTAATGTTTTACTACTTCTGCACAAAGGAAAATATATTTTAAAAAGAATTACAGAAAACAAACAAGGAATTGTGACATATTAAAAAAAAAAAACATCAAGGCTGCAAAAGGGCGGGGTACCTGGGTGCTCAGTCCGTTGAATGTCTGACTTCAGCTACGGCCATGATCTCGTGGTTCGTGAGTTCGAGCCCTGAATAGGGCTCTCTGCTGTCAGTGCAGACCCCCATTCCAATACTCTGTCTCCCTCTCTCTCTCCCCCTCACCCATTCTGTCTCTTTTTCTCTCTCTCTCAAAAATAAATAAATAAACATTAAAATAAAAAAGACTGCACAACCGGACACATTTGCCTAGGATATGTGGACAAGCACTTGGATGTACATGTAAAATTCTTACATTAAGCCAGGTTCATTAAAAAGCCTAAATGGCCCCAAGTTGGTATCATTCTAACTCACAAAGTAGCAAGTACAAATCATCCTAGAAAAACATTCCAAACTTAGGCCCTCAGATCTGCCACAAATTGAATTAACTCAAATATAAGCTCACAATTAAAAATTATCAAATAGACAAGGAAAGGAGCAACAGACACAAAGCAAAAAACAGAGTCGATCCTATACAAAAACTTCTGATATTAATCTTATGTCCACTTTTTACTTTGCCTATTCTGAAACATTTAGAAAACGACAGAAAAATCAGGAAAATGAGATAGCAAGAAGTAAACATAAAAATGACTTGGCTTATTTGGAGAAGCAGATTGCAATTCTAGAAATGAAAAGTATAATCATTGAAATTTAAAAAAAAAACAGTAGATTTGCTGAAAAACAAGTTAAACACAGCAAAAGGAGAATTAGCGATCTAAAGATAGATCTGAAGAAATTGCTTTACATGAAGCACAGAAAGATTAAAAAATACAAAAGAGTAGTTAAGAAATGGGAGGAAAATAGAGATTAAAAAAAGAATATATACAGGAGTGCCTGGCTGGTAGAGCATGTGACTCTTGATCTCAGGGTCATGAGTTCAAGCCCCATGTTAGGGGTAGAGATTACTTAATTAATAGGAGGGTTTTTGGTTCTTGTTGTTGTTGTTGTTGTTGTTGTTGTTGTTTTTAAAGAGTATATACATATATATACTTAGGAGAGAGAGAGAGAGAGACCCCAAGATTTAAAAATCTAGTGACTTCCCACTAAACATGAGAGTACTTCCTTCTCACCAGTGCTCAGAACTTAGGCACTGCAGTGGCTCAGTCGGTTGAGCGTCCAACTTCAGCTCAGGTCATGATCTAACGGTTGTGAGTTCAAGACCTGCATTGGGCTCTGTGCCGACAGCTTGCAGCCTGAAGCCTGCTTCAGATTTGTGTCTCCCTCTGTCTCTGCCCCTTCCCAACTCATTCATTCTCTCTCTCTCTCTCTAAAATAAATAATAAAACACTTAAAAAGTTTTAAAAAGAAAGAACTTAGTCTCAATGAAAAGTCAATTCTTCTGACTCTCCCCTCAAAATATTACACATCAGTGATGGATTGAGTCTAGTATTGCCAATGTCCTTGTAAAACAAGTCAGTCTCATCAGTATTGAAAACTTGTGCTTCCTCATATGCTTTTCCTGAATAACTCTTCTGTAGCCTTAGCCTCCAAAGCTTCAGACCACCTCACCTGCACATATAACATTTTTCGTGTCTTATCATCTTTTGAAATGTATGAGTCAGTCTGAACTAGCTAAAAAGGTAACGGTTTCCTGTCCCTGGATAATATGACAGTAAGTTTCTTTGGCTTTTAGCCTCACCATGATGCTGTTACTACACTTTTTGGTTAGTGGCCATTTCACAAGTTTAAAAATTTCCCTGCTTTTCCATAGCTTTATCACACATTATAGACGTTACGTTCTGGAGAGGCCTCACCTACAGATTGGAGAATTTTCTCTTCCATTTTCTGATGCGTCATGTTGTTGATTTATTAACAGTGAACTCACTGCCGCTGGCACTGTAACTCATGTCTGAATGAAGCTTATGTAATACATATGTTTTCTCTGTAAGGCACATCACAGCCTTCTCTCACTTAAGAACACCAGATAACACCTCAGCGCTATGCTTGGGGAACATTTTAAACAGCAAAATCACCAACGAAAAGCACAAAAATGCAGAACTCATGGCACTAAATAGACTGCCAAAAGGATGCTTATTTATAGTAGGAAAGCTGAAATAAGAACACTGAGCATAGCCTTGTTCAACCTCCACCGGGACCTTGCTCATTAGGCCACTCAAATTTTTCCTTTCTTTGTGCATTTCCATGAATGATCACAGAAGTGCCACGAGTATTGGTTTGGGGCCACAAACACGTTTAGCAAGTAAGTAAATTTGCAAATACAAAATCTGCAAATGATGAAGACACACCGTGCCTCCCACAGTTTGTATTCATTTTCTATTGAGGCAGCAAAAAAGTTTCCTCAAGCTTAACCTATAACAACATGCCTTTATTATCTCATGTTTCCATAGGTCAGAAATCTAGACACAGCGTGTCTCACTTGGGCCTTCTGCTCAGAACCTAGCAAGATGGAAATAAAGGCGTTACCTAGATGGGGCCCTTATCTTGAGGCTCTGAGGACAACTCTGCTTGCAAGCTCATTAAGGTTGTTGGCAGAATTCATTTCCCTCCCATGCTTTCCACATGGTCATCTCCATCTGCAAGCCACCAATGGCACTCCAATCCTTCTCAGCCCTAGTACGCCCTCTAACTTTCCCTTCTGCCAGATTTTTAGGGCTCATAGGATTAAATTAGGTCCACATTGAGAATCCAGCCTAATTCCAGCCTATTTCAAGGTTAGATGATTAGTAACATTAGATCTGCAAAGCAGCTTTTACCATGTGATGTAACATATTCAGAGTAACATCGCCAGGGTCAAAGTACGGCCTACCACACAGTTTTAAAAATAAAGGACTAAAATATTAGAAATAGCCTGTAGGTTGGAAAGTTTATAAGACTTAAAACTCAAGATGTTATGGAGTTGGAGGTGAGGGGAATGTTAAGCTGGTAGTTAACTTTAAACTTTATTAAGTTTAATATTGAATATACAGATTAAAATGCCACACATAAGGGGAAAAGCAGCAAAAAAAACACGATAAAAAACACACACAAAAAAATCAACTCTAACCTTAAAAAAGTAAAGAAGAACAAAAACATCAGGGCATTTATAACGTACAAAATAAGATTTTAGAGATAAATCACAGTCATAGACTCCTCCCCCCAAAAACATCGTCAGGATTGATAAGAGGAACCATACAGCTATATATTATTTTCAAGAGACCAACTTAAGAGCTAAGGATACAGAAAATTTGAAAATAAAGGATAGAAAAAGAAATTTCAGGCCAACTAAAAAAACCCTCTGGGGATAAATTTAAAAGTCTTCAGTTACCAGGACAATGGAAGGATTGTGACTGTGTATACACTAACAACATAACTTCATATTTTATGAAGAAAAAAAAGTGTTAAGTCAGGGAAAAACCAACAGATCTAACAATACAATAGAAGAATTCAGGACAAATTTCTCAGTTACTGATAGTAAAAACAAGTAAAAAGTAACAAATATATGGCTTGAGGTGATATACAGATCCCTGCACCAAATAATTTTGAAGCTAAATATTATTCTCAAGAGCACATTTATTTTATTTTTTCTAAATACGGATTTATTTATTTTGAGAGAGAGAGAAAGAGAAAGAGAGAGAATACCAAGCAGGTTCTGTTCTGTCAGTGCAGAGCCCGACACGGGGCTCAAGCCCACAAACCATGAGATCATTACCTAAGCCAAAATCAAAAGTCAGACGTTTAACTGAGCCACCCAGGTTCCTCTCAATAGCGCATTTATAAAAGCTGAACAGATATACGATCACGAAGCAAGGTGAATCAGACATCACTGGATCAATAAAATGCATTTGTGCAATTAAGAGGATCACCACACACAAAGTAATCATTTCAAAGGTCATTAATCTGCAAATTTAAAAACATGCCTTTAAATCAAGAATTGAAGACATGAAAGTCAAAATGAAGATGAATATAAATTTCAGGTATTCTCAGAATGTTTCCCGAATTATAGAAAACTACAGCGGTGATGTCATTTTTATAAAGCTCAAAAACAACACAAAGCAACACGTTGTGTAGAAAGCATGAAACTGTCAAAACCAAAGGAAACATAACCAAAATATACAAAATAGCAGTTTCCTCTGTGGAGGGGGCAAAGTCAGCGAGAAACTCGAATGGTGTATCAGTGGTGTGTTGGTGTAGCTTTACAATGGGTGCTAATCTCGAGAATGTTTTATTGTTATGTTTCTTTCACAACTTAAATATTCATCATAAATATCTCTCTGTGGATATACTGAATAATACACAAAGTTAAAATGACCATAAAGAATAGATGTTATTTTCTGACAGAGATACTGAAGCTGAAGAGAAACCTGCCATGTATAAAGTTAGCAGAATTTTAAAAGCTGTAAACACCATGAGCCACAGAAACAAACGATAGCGTGAAATGTGCTGAAGAGTGTTGTGTTGTGAAGGGCTCTAGAGGACAGCCTTTCCTTTTCCTCCTCCAGACTCACACGCCAGTCTTCTTCTATGGCCTGTATAAAGAAGTTATGGGAATTTCTCCATCCCGCAATTATGCTGCTCAAAACAAAGACGGACAGTTTTGTATCTCATACTTATTCTTGTTCACTGGAGTTCCTATCTAATATATCCCCCTGGTGCCGTGGGCTTTGTCAGGTAATCTTATGCATTCCCTTGTGGGATTCCTGATTTTTTTCCCCTGCCCTTTGACAGCTTCAGGCATCCACAGGACCTCATGGTAGCTGTTACCAACATGGGATCCCTCTTTCACCCTCTCACTACTAAGCTCTCCATTTGTTGTTTTGTTTTTATCTGCTTTCTGAGATGATGCAGAAGTATTGTTTCCTGGTCGTTTGTGGCATTAATGAAAGTGTGTTGTGGCTTTTGTCAAAGAAGCTGACCTTCCGTGCCCACTTGGCTTCATTATATGTGTTAGGTCTTTTTACGTTATCAGCGGGGGTGATGGGTGGGCATGCATGCGTGACTCTCCAATTAGGACAGTCATGAAAATTCTGGGGCTCAACAGAGATCAAAGCTGCCCCAAATGCTAGTTAGAGATCCTCCCTTACACCATTTTGGGTTTTGTCAAAGCATTTGATTAAAATGGTTTCTGCCTTTCCTTACTCTATCTTAACATGAAAAGAAGGGAAAACTCATCTGAGTGAAGTACAGACATACAGACATACACATCTACGCCCTGCCAAATACAATTTCATGATTCATATTCATACATAAAGTTTTCTAGAGTACACATGAATTATCACTTGTTTTTATTTACCACAAATTTAGTGGCTCAAAACAATGTACATTTATTATCTCTCAGGTTCTGTCAGGAGTCCAGGCATGGCTTACCTAGGTCATCACAGCTCATAGCTGTATTCATGGAGGCCTCAGCTTCTTACTGACTCTTAGCTAGAGGCCACCGTTAGGTCCTGGAAGCCACTCACTTCTCCCCACCATGTGGCCTTCTTCATAGGCAGTCATAACATAGCTGTGTCTTTTATTGGTTTTTAAAATGTTTATTTATTTATTTTTGAGAGAGAGAGAGAGAGAGAGGAAATATGAGCCAAGGAAGGGCAGAGAGAGAGGGAGACAGAGAATCCCAAACAGGTGCCACACTGTCAGCACAGAGTTTGATGTGGGGCTGGAACCCATGAAACGTGAGATCATATGACCTGAGCTGAAATTGAGTCAGATTATTAACCAACTGAGCCACCCAGGCACCCCATAGCTGTGTGTTTTATCAACAGGATAGTCACAGTGGGCAAAGATGGAAATTTTACATAATATAAAGTCATCACAGGAGTGGCATCCATTATCTTTGTCGTAGAACCTAACTTAATGAAGAAGTGATATTCCATCACCATATTCTAATGGTAAGAAGTAAGTCACAGGCTCCAGCTGAACTCAAGGTGATAAAACTACACAAAGCCTTAGATAGGTCAGAGGCAGGAGTTATTAGGAGTTATCCTAGGATCTGTCTGCCACCCCACAGATATTTAGTAAAATATTGCCTATTATTGAAGAGTTACATCATGTGTTTTGAAAATATTTTGAAAAAATGATTGCCTATTCTTTAAAAAAATTTTTTTCTTAATGTTTATTTGTGAGAGAGAGACAGACAGACAAAGTGTGAGCGAGGGAGGAGCAGAGAGTGAGGGAGACACAGACTTGAAGCAGGCTCTAGGCTCTGAGCTGTCAGCACTGAGACTGAACTCATGAACCGTTGAGATCATGACCTGAGCCAAAGTCAGACACTTAACTGAGTGAGCCTCCCAGCTGCCCCAATGATTGCCCATTCTTAGTTATCTAAGTGCAAGTCAGAAAGTTACTATTACATTCAAAGCACAATATATGAAATCATTATGCTTCCTTAAGTTGCTTATTTTTCTCTTTATCTTCTTGGGAAGAATGTGACCATGGTTTTTGCTATTTTCTTTGCCTCCCAAAAAGATGAGTTATAGCAAGGGCTTTTTTATGTATCTCATTAAAACATAATCTTTATACACTCATCTAATTAAAGGTATAAATCAAATTTTAACTATCCCACTTTTATAAAATATAAAGATAGAACATTTTCAATAAATAAATTCTAATAAACAGAGAACAGAGGAGGCACATATGCCTACTTCTATTTTTTCCACATCCCTAAAGGATTTCCCATTGTGTGTGTGATATCTTATTTGCAAAAGATAGCCTCAAGTATTCACCCAGAGGAGAATCGGCCACGCATATGAAGAATCAGTGGTACTTTTCAATTTTTCTCATCCTTCTTACAAGTTCCAGGTGTCCATAATGGTTCTTTCCTGAATGTGATCTACTGCAGAAATAAAGACCATCAGATAACACATTGGAATATGGCTATTTTTTCGATATAGAGTCTCCGTGGGAGTACTTTTGCCTCACACAAAAATTACATAGTTCTGCACTTTGTCAATTTCATTGTTCAAAGTTACTCCCTCCTGACAAAGCAATACTTTGTAAATCAGGTAAAAACTGAAGACGTCACATGCATATGGCTTTCACATATACGTATATTCGGTAAAAATAGCAGTTATGGCTTATACATTGACTCCAACGGCTTTACAGATGGAACTTTTTAAATTAGCCTTTCCAAGAAGTAGAGCTACTGTATTTAAGCAGCTAAACCTGTGCCATCATCATTAGATTATTTCTCTTTCTTGTTTTCTTAGTTAAAAATATGTTTCCTTATACTGCTCAAATCCTGGGAAAGAAGGCTGAGAACTGATATTAGGATATCAACCTAAACAGATGGGTAAGTTTATTCTGGTTGTTGCTGCTTTTGAATGTATAAGAAAGGAATAGTAATAAGGCTTCCTTTGTGAGGTAATTGGGAGGATTAAATAAGTCATTGCATATAAAACCTTAAGGATAGTGCTCCTTGTATTGTAAGCCTTCAATAGGAGCTAATATTATAAATTACAAATTTGAGAGCTCAAATATTTTAAATATCATGAAATTCCAATTACAGAATCATAAGGATTAGAACTAAAATGAAAACAGGAAGATTTAAGTTGATTTGTGTAAGAGCAACTATAACAAGATTTAATTCTATCCATCATCTCTATGTTTTCTTAATACGTTCATGTGGTTGGCAGGTGGTGAGGAAAAATCCCTAGACCATTTCAAGAAAGAGACTATGTCCCATGCCATGATCACAAATTGTTGAAACAGGGTTCTAGTCAATACACTTGTAAATCGAAAGTGAGTATCTTTCAATGCCTTGTGCTTTGTCAGGTGAAAACTCAAACCTATCATAGATACACGTACTTCTATCTTTCTGATGGTTGTTAAAGGTGACAAGTGAAATGACTTCTAGCAGTTTCACTCAGATCCCCAGAAAGCAAGAGCCAAGTTCAAGATACAAGCAGTAAAAGAATGTTGTATGAAAGTGATACAGGGCTTGATGGATTGAAACACAGTCTCAGTGGGATTAAGAGGAGAGACTAAAGCAAGTCAAGTCCTATTAAATTGTCTACCGGGCTCAGGGATTATGTTATTCAAGTGGCAAAAGTGATAGAGCATCGGGGTATTGGCTCTCTATGTCAAGAATTCAGTTACTTCGTTTTGATGGTGGGCAATTTAGGGTCTCGTAAGTTGGAGCAGCTGCAACGACTGCTAACTGAACAATATTCAGCGAAGTTAAACTGGGAGTGAAATTTCTTATTTCACTTGCCCGCCGTTTATGTGTGTGTGTGTGTGTGTGTGTGTGTGTGTGTGTGTGTGTGTGTGTATTTGTGCAAATTTTACTTCCTAAGATCCAGATTCCAAATAAAAGTTTTCTGAGAAATTAAAAGACAAGTGTTTTGTTTGATAGGGGGCGGGGGGGGGGAGGACGCATTTCCTATGTAGATTTTTATTACTATTATTACTTAAGCAGCAGAAATTAAACTGAGGAGAAAAACACAGTTCTTTTTTTTTGTAGGAATTATTGTAATTTTATGTATATGTGTATATTTCTAAGCTTATTTGGTACTTTACTGCCTTCCCTCTTCACGGTTAAAGGGTTTTTTTTTTTTCCTTTTTGCAGGGGAGAAAGAAATTCAAATTGTGTAGAGACTGCATCACCACTCGGTAGAATTTGCCATGGTTATAAAGCTGGCTTTTGAGAAAATTTCATAACCAATTTCTGCAGATAAGCATCCATTCTCTCACTCGGAGGTCCACAACAATGCTTTTTTGGTAGGCATAATTGCCTATTCTTATGTTATTTCAGAGGAGAAACTGTGGTTCGAGTTTGATATTAGACTCTGCAGTCCAGCTGCCTTTATTTTATATAGGTCTGCTTCTGTAGCTATTCTACAAGCCTTTAGGGAGCGGTGAAGAGGCGTAAACCATACAACTAAAGAGGCATTTACCATAGGTGAACATTTAATTAGTCCCTTGTTCGACAGGATTGACCCTCACTATGGATCTACTATAAAAATTTCCCTGTAATAAAAACTGCACTTGATACTTTTGTTTCAGGGAAGTACTTCAAAATATACACAACATATCTTAGAAATCAGAGAGGAACCGTCTACAGTGCAATAAATTATTCCTGATACATTGCCATTTTGTTTACGAATTATGGTTTCTGTATTCTCAATTTATATGCCAACCTTACACAATAAACTACATAAAAGAAATTTTCCTGTGTTTAGGCCCAAAGAAAGTCATAATATTTCAGAGAAATGATCATTTTTGACAGCACAAGTTTAAACAATTAAAAAACACCATAAGAAAACATATTATGATCAAATCCTTGACATATACACATTTTGAGTTCATTTTTTCACACATATATTTTGTTAGCTGAAAATAACAATACACTTGTAAGATATCCATACTTAATTAATTATAATCAGCTACACATTTAGCAATGTAGATGTTGGAATATTATGAAAAAGATCTCTGAAATTTGGGCTCTCTTGGTCGTTCCATTAGTCTAAGCCCTCTGAGATGCTGATCACAAGATGATATTAAATGTGCAAATATTTTATCAAGTAAGATGTCTGTGTGAGAGATAATAGGGACAAAGCTGGTAAAGGATAAGAAAGGCATCAGACCACCAAGCAAGTCTGACCCTGTGAGAGGAAGACTGTGGACCACCAGATTACTGTGCATTCTGAGATCAGGATGGCAAATTCATGACAGAGTCCTCTTGCCAAAGTCTGCAGCCATTTATAAGATCTTAGGTAAATTACAGCTTTCTGTGCTCAGTGTTCTCATTTGTAGACTAAACAATTTATCTGTCCCTGTTAAATGTAATGATATCTATATGGTTTCTACCTTACATAAAATCCTGTCCTATTATTACAATTAGCCTAGAAAAAATGTAAAAGATCCAGTTAGTAAAAATCAAAGAAAATTCTGTAAATTCACAAGACCATTAGTGTGAGTTTAGTGATTAGTAATACAAAATCATTATTCTTCTAACCATACAGATTGCTCTAATCTTTTCAACAAGCTAACTATGAAGTCTATAGTTTTCAATTTGTGTGCATATTTTTAGGGGGTGGAATGTAAAGAAAAAAATCCAATAGAGAAAAATGACCTTTTCATTTGCTTTAAGTTATATAAGTCAATAGCAATGATTATTTTTTAACACCTAGTTAAAAATCATACCAAAACTCATATTCCAATTGAAAAGCTAGTGAAGCATCGAGGACACTGGATGAATATAATATTTCTAAAGTTTCCTAGGAATGTTTTTATAATGCTTAACAAAGAATCATATGTTATTTTAACATTAGGCTGCTCACTGTTCGCTTATCCTATATTAGCAGGCTTTTGTTGCTGTTCTCATTGTTCATTCATACTCGTTTACCTAGTTTAGTCTTTCAATTGTGTGAGTCAATGACCATCTTATACATGGTTTATAAGAGCTTTTTCTTTCTCTACTAATTATATTATTTTGATAGTATTTAAAATTCAGTTCAGAAGTCATCTGAAATAGGGGTATATATATCATACATAGATTACATATATAATATGCCTAGTTTTTAAAAGTATTCTGTAGGGAAGTCTCACAAAATACAGTTTATTTGGGGCATCTAGGTGGATCAGTCGGCTAAGCACCCAACTTAGGTTTGGGTCATGATCCCACAGTTCGTCAGTTTGAGCCCCACATTGGGCTCTGCACAGATGGGGATAGCCTGCTTGGGATTATCTCTCTCCCTCTCTCTTTCTGCTCCTGTCTCACACTCTCTCTCTCTCTAAAAAATAAACAAATAAACAAAAAAGATTATATATATATTTGTTTTTGAGTTTCTTGTATTGCTCCTCATTTAAGACACTCATTCATACAGAAAAGTGCCCAGTTTTCAAAATTAAAGTTTAAAAAACTGTTTTTGTATGAAGTAAGGGTGCATAATGCTGAAGATGAGGTAAGTAAAAAAAGAAGGCAGACATTGGCAGACATCATCCTTATGGTGGACAGGTACAATGCATGTATTTCCAAGATTTTCCTGAGAGAATCCAGAAAAGAAGCAATCACATTTTAAATGCTAACAAGAGCCAGGATAAGAATAACTTGGCAGTGAGAAGAGCATTGCCCCTTTAAGTGAAACTCTGTAATACCAGGATTCCAGAACACAAACATCCCAGTTAATGAAGACAGCAGTGGTTGGACATGCTGTTCCACAGCTAAACATAAACCTCATTTGAGAAGAGAATCCGGCCACAATAAGAAAAGCAACAGGTTTTGTTTCTCTGTTTGATCACAATCAAAAGAAGCATAGGATGATGAAGAAGAAAGAATAAGAAGTATTAAGTGTTATTTTCAGGTCTTCTAAGGAAGCTTTCTGTATTTGAGCAAGTCATGGAATGTTTCTGAGTCTTGGGCATTTCAACTACAAAGTTGAATGATAAAAGATGAATGTTATTAATAAGACAATGTATGAAAAGTCTGATAATAGTAAAACGTTGAGCAGTTGTGACGGGGCTTTCTAGCATTTCATTTCTGTAAAGAAATAATTATAGATAGATGATAGATAGATAGATAGATAGATAATGTATGTGTGTGTGTGTGTGTGTGTGTGTGTGTATATATACACACATATATATATACATTTATATATATACATATATATATAAATGAACCTGTGTGTGTGTGTGTATATATATATATACATATATATATATATACATTTATATATATATATACATATATATATATAAATGAACCTAGAGAATTTTTTATTTTCACAACAGAAAAATTCCAACTATATTAATCAATATCAATAAGTAATAATATATTATTCTTTTTTTCTTATAATCATTAATTTACATACATTTACTAGCAAATACATGAATTCAGGGCTACTGTTTCTTTGTTTAGAAAAGTATCAAAACATACTTATGTTTCAGCAATTAAAACCACCAACATGGGGTCGCCTGGGTGGCTCAGTCGGTTGAGTCTACAACTTTGTCTCAAGTCACAATCTCACGGTTTGTGAGTTCAAACCCCATGTCAGGCTCTGTGCGGATAGCTCAGAGCCTTGAGCCTGCTTCGGATTCTGTCTCCCTCTCTCTCTGCCTCTTCCACACTTGTGCTGTCTCTCTCTCTCTCTCTCTCTCTCTCTCTCTCTCTCTCTCTCAAAAATAAATAAACATTAAAAAATATAAAAAAATAAATTAAAAACAAATACCAAAATAAATTCATTTTCTGTGGTGTCTGTGAGTCTACCTTTTTCATTTTAAGCACCTTCTCTACCATTCATTCATTCCTTCTTCAGTGCTCTATCTATTGCATTTCCACTTGGCATTCTCAAGGCTTAACGTAATGTTTCTTTATTTGAAAACTGTCATTGACATAACATAGCTTTGGTGCCATCTGCCTTATGTGACAAATTTGAACTTAACAGCTTTATTGAGGCCTCATCTATCCCTGAACATACCGCATATTATTTTCATCCAGGTGCACTTTAAAATGCCTTAGATGGAGTATAAATATTTCTACTAGCTCATCAAGTTATATAACTGAATTGAATTTTCCGCTTAAACATGGCATACACTAGAAACAGATGAAAAATGGAATGAAAGCACACACATACTTGTTAGTTATTAACATTAACAGGTGTATTTCTAATAATTTTATGTTTATTTGCCTATATCTGTAGTATGACTGTGGTGTGCGTGCATGTGTGTGTAGTTATATGTGTGTCACCTGGCAAGTAGGGGGCTATTTATTTCTTATATGGAAGAAGTTTAAGTGTTTGAGCTTTGCCCTTTCATTCTTGCAACTTGAGCAAAAGTCCTTTACTGCCATCACCTGGAATAAACACAATCAAAAAAAAAGGAAAAATAATAAGAGAGTATTGTATTTAAATTCTAAGAGTGCTCATTTCAGTAAACATTTATCTAGTGATTATCAGCAATGCATTGTCATAGTCCATGGAATACAGGCAAATACAGAGAGAAAGAGAGAGATATATATAATCTCTGGGTATAAGAACTTATGATCTCAAACATAAATATATGAGCTACCATGTACAAATAAATATATCTCATAATCTTGGTGAAACAACACTTTTCCTGAATAACTTCCTCCTCTGGACCAATTTAATAAGAATATTTTTCAGTAATTCTAACGATACATGGAAATGGGGCTGGAAACAGCAAGAAGTGAACAGAAGCAATCATGCTTTACGAGAGAATTATTTTCTAGCTGTGATATGAGGTCCCCAATTCACTGTGTTTCCAAATGTATAAAAGGTTATAATTGTGAAAGACCCATATTATTTGATATACGAATATGGAATGAAGTTATAGTTTGTTGGGAGAAAAAAGCACCAGTGCAAAGATAACGTATGTAGTACTGTCAGTTTTCCCCAACCACCTTTTGCACAATAATAGGCTGAATCATTTCTCCCTTTATTTGAACCACCAAAATGTTAATTTTTGGAAGCTGGATATAAATAGTTATAGACATCTATTGTAAATTTTAGTAATATCACAAACTGGGTGATTTCTTAAGCAGCCCCAGAAATATATGACAAGGAACTATATTAGGTTGTCTTTTTACATAATTCTGCAATAGTAATATTGAAAATAAAGTAGTCTCCTAGATGAATGCTATATTTGGTATATGGATCAAAATGGAGCATTATAATTTATTTCTCCACATTTAATATTACTAATCAAGGATCTACATTCCTCTTCCTATTCTCATAAAAGTACTATAATGATAAAATCCTTCATTGGGAATTTTAAAATGTTATTTGAAATAAACATAAAAATAGTTAAACTGAAGCTGTCAGAGTTTATGTGATATTTCAGAGTAAATATTTCTTAAAAGGATTGAAATATTCATGTGTAGGCATTATGCTACTAAAAAATACAACAGGAGAATTCTTGATTTTTTTTAATATTGGGAAAATACATAATCTTGAATAAGTGCTCATTTTGTTAGACAAATCTGAAAAAAATACATACTTAAAATGTATATATATGTTTACTTGTTAAATCCAAACTATAACATTCTCATACTTTCAAGAAAAGAAACATTGGGAAAGGAAAAGCTATGGGTGGAGTATTAAAATATTCTAGGAAGTAGGGACATAATTCTGGTGTTAAAAGTAAGAAGATTTGGAGGTGCTTGGGTGGCTCTGTAGATTAAGCATCCATGGCTCAGGTTGTGATCTCATGGTTCCTGAGCTCAAACCCTGCTTCAGGTGAGCATGAGCCCTGCTTTGGGTGAGCTTCACTACTCTCTCTCTCCTTCTCTCCCTGCCCCTTGCTTACCTGTGCCCTCTCTCTATATCTCTCAAAAAAAAAAAAAAAAAAAAGGTAAGAAGACTTAGTTAATTATAGGGAATATAATGGGCGCAGGAATAACAGGATTTCATATTCAAGTGGATGTGGGAATGGATCCAGAAGAGGCACCTGAAGATAAAATTAAGGTTTCTAATAATTTAGGAAATAGTGGAAAATAGAGGTATTGATGTTTGGGGGAAAAAAAGAGTAGGGATGAAGATATAAAGGAAAAACTTGTTTTATGGTAAAGATGATAAAAACAATTTCTTACATGAAACGTTACTCATGTTGAACTAGTGAGCAAGTCTTTACAAATATGGTACTAACAAGTAGGATTGACAGCTATCTACAGAGAGATGATGCTTAAAGTCCTATGGCAGGATGAGATTCTTCTCAGAGAGACAGGAGAGGAAGGGGTGGAAAGGGAAGGACAAGGGAGGGAAGGGAGAAAAAAAATGAAAACAGAGACAGATACAGGGAGAATCTTCTTAAGTAGAGATCAGATATGGGGCTGTTTCAATAATGACAAGGAGGGAAAATTAGAGACAAAGAGAGACTAGAAAGCTGAATGAAGAGAGATATTTTTAAAAATACTAAGACTGACAAAATGATTTAAAAATTAAGAAAACATTTAAAACTTTTAAAAAAGGCTGCTTGGAGAGAATGGTGGAGAGAATGGTAAAGATAATGAAAAATAAAAAGAAGAAGAAAGCAAGAAAGCAAGAAAGAAAGCAAGAAAGAAAGCAAGAAAGAAAGCAAGAAAGAAAGCAAGAAAGAAAGAAAGAAAGAAAGAAAGAAAGAAAGAAAGAAACAAGAAAGCAAGGAGGGAAGGAGGAAGGAAGGGAGGGAGGGAGGGAGGGAGGGAGGGAGGAAGAGCAAGTTGGCCAAGATGTTTAGAGTAAATAAAAGATAAGCAACACAAAACACGGATAATCTTTTTGGGAAATTTCATAATAAAAGGAAGGAAATAATGAGAATAGTATCTAGAAAACTCAGTAAGATTTTGAAAAACCTCATTTTTATAAGAAGTTTTATATGTTTTTAGAGACAGAAATAAAAAATTAAAATTAGAAGAAATCAATAGTAATCGATGGAACAAGATTCAACGAAACCTCTAAATTAACTTTCCCCCAGAGGACAAAAAAATTACAATCTAGGATTGCTAATGTTCATTGTCTTACTTTCCATCTTGAAATACTGAATAATTGAGAAAGCAATTTGATTGTACAAAATGAGGACTAAACTCATTTGAAACTTTGCCTTTTGCATTAAAATTGAGAACTTATATCATACAAGGAGGCTGTGGCTCCAGATTATTAATACTTATTATCCATTAAACACGTTTTATTTTAGGGGTGCCTGGGTGGCACCGTCGGCTAAGCAGCTGACTTCGGCTCAGGTCATGATCTCATGGTTTGTGAGTTCGAGCCCTGCATCTGGCTCTGTGCTGACAGCCTGGAGCCTGCTTCAGATTCTGTGTCTCCCTCTCTCTCTGCCCCTTCCCTGCTCATGCCCCCTGAAGCAGCAAGAGAATGGTTGAGAAAAAGACTGTAGCGCATACTACCAACAGTCACCCCCACATCCTGAAATAAATGTTAAAACATCACGTTTAAATCACATATTGACATTTTTATTGAGTTTGTAAGAACTGGTGTTTATCTGAAGTTAGTTTTCTTGTCTATTACTACAGGACATAAACATGGTCAGCAAATCATTAATTATAGCCAATTGTCTTGGGAATCAATCATTTTGTTTGGACATTTAAAATTAGTTTCTGGGTTGATTATCTTTGATAATTTTAAAAGCCTGAGAAGAAAAAGCAGTGAAGGTTAGAGAACGTACTTGACAAGCAAATATCTAACCCTGACCCACAAGCAAATACACCAAATATCCACAATTCCTCTGCGACAGCAGCATACTGATTCAAGTATTAAATCAGCAGAGGAAAGCTGAGTGACAGAGAATGAGGAGACCACTGGCTTTGAGGGGCTGATCTCATGGGAAATAAGCACAGCTAGAGGAGAAAATGCAACAGGGACCAAAAGAGATTGTATACTTTGGTTCTGATTTCATTCTGGTTGGAGCTTCTACCAGGCCATGTTTTTTTCCAATTCAGTTAAAGCTGTTATAAATTAATTCTGCATTGGAGCACCAATAAAGTACATGTGAAAATGACATATTTTATCCTTGAGCACTCTTGGTGGCAGAAAATATAAAACTTCCTTTTCTGGATAGTAAAAAGAGCAAGATAGAGGAGATTTTGTATCACCTAATGTGTAGCAAAGCCTGCAAATGATTCTCAACAGAACACTGTTTTCCATAAGAGAAAACCCATGCCTTTGAGTTTCAACAAATCATCACTGAGCAGTATTAACTTGGTGAAAAGTATTTTTGAAATTTTTATTACCATTCGAGTGATTAGCTGTTATTTTTTAAGATAATAATAACATAATGTCTTACAATATATTTTGTTGAGGGTTTCTAATGCCTGTTCACAAACACTATCTCTTTCATTCTTGAAAATTGTGTTTATTACTGTTTGATCCAAATCAACTAAATCATGAGACAGGATATTTATAAAGTCTGAGTTCATGTAACTGAAGGTAAGACTGATTGGAATTTTCTGTTTATAGGCAGTATACCCACTATAGTGCTTGAATTATTTAATATAATAAACTGAATGGTGATTAAAAAAAAAACTCTCTCCAGTTTAGTTAGACATTTCATGTTGCTTTCTATGAGGAAAGTATCATTATGCATGGTATGAAGCATATAAGTAAAATACTGTAATCTACCCAAGATGCACTTACATTTGTGCTGGAGAGACATGTACACAGTCAAGAAGTCAGGAAACAATATGGTTAAGAGTAAACTCTGATGGGGCATCTGGGTGGCTCAGTTGGTTAAGTATCTGATTCTGGATTTGGGATCAGGTCATAATCTCCTGGTTCGTGAGATGGTGCTGTAAATTGGGCTCAGCACTGACATCATGGAACTTACTTGGTATTCTTTCTCTCTCTCTTTCTGCCCCTCCCCTGCACTCTCTCTCTCTCAATAAATAAATAAACTTTAAAAGAAAAGAGTGAACTCTGAAATCATACTATCTGGGTTCAAATACTGACACATAGCAGGTTTCAATAAATGTTCCTTGAATGAATTAATTAATTGTTGGAACGAGAAGATATGGATGCAACAGTGACTGATCAATACCTAAACAATACTCAGTGTATGTATTTATGTTTATGTGTGTGTGTGTGTAGACACACACACACAGATATATATATATATATATATATATATATATATATATAAACATAAGATATATATATAAACATAAAATTTGAATAATTATTTCATCTGAAAAATCTTTAGTCTGCCTCCTTAACCAATAGTTCCTTTTTTCCAATATATTACGTGGGACCAGAGTTCATTTCCTCTTATTTGCTTCTCACTTATCTTTCTTTTACACTTTGATCTTTGAGAGATGAGGAAAGATAATGGAAGTGAGACCAATAACTTTGTATTTTCGTATACTGTACAGAATGGTATGGAAAAGAGAAGAAAGAGAAATGAGTTTAACCTTAAAGAAATGGAAATCATCCTGGAATCAAGAAAGGACGCATTAAAGTAGACCCTATCATCAAATCCTGGAAATGAAGAAAGTCTACAGGATATAGGGTCAGAGTAAGACTGGAAAGATTTGAGTGAATAAATTGTTACTTGTGAACAACATAAAGAGAGTTATTTGCAGAAGAGATTTCCATTTCTGTCTGTAAACTACATTTTAGAAGTAGAGAAGCGTGTTCTATTGTATGATAGCAAGTCCTTTTCTTTCCATTAATGAGCTATTTTGTTGATTGTTTCCTAGTTGGATCTATTTGATGTTCACCAAAATAGATATAGAAACTGCTGTTCCTATATATGTTCTATATATATGTTGCCTTCCAAGGTTTTGCAAAAAGATGCAAACATTTTATTCATTTATTTTTACCCCAGCATTTACCCTGGACATTGTACACAACCAGCAAATATATTTTATCTCATCTGGACAGGGATCATTTACTAGTTTGAAATGTCAAAGAAATGTATTATGTTCCAGAAAGGAGAGAGAAATGAACCCCTCAGTATCAGTAATCAGATCATATACCTGGCAATCAGTGAAAAGCCTCACCCTTCAAAGAAGAAAGAAGAGGCGATAAACCACCTTCACTGGGCAAATACCTGGTGTCTGTTGTTACAGAGTCGTTTACATGTATTATGCATTTTAAACATTACAATAGCCCTGTGAGGGAATTTCTGTCATAGGTCCCATTTTACTTCTGAGGAACCCGGAGGTATTGACAAGTAATTGATTTTCTCAAAGTATCACATTCTGCAAATAATAAAGACTAATAATTGTAACTAAAATAAAAAACAGTAATAATGACAATGATACTTGTAGTTGCAGGAATGTCTACCATTTATAAAGTTCTTACTATGAGACAAGAATGAGCCAACGCTTCACATGCACCATTTAAACCTTATAACCTCTAAGTCAATGGTGGGAAACAGTGGTTTAAATAAATAAGATATTAGGTGCATAAACAGGGATTCACTTGTATCATTGGGACTAATAACTGATGACAAACCCTTCTTGTACACTGGGCAATCATATTGTTGTTCCCCTTAAAAATAGTTTTCAAATGAATATTGGCAAAATTTGTTGAAAACATCCTAGCATAGCTAGGAAAACATGGGCTCTGAAACCATGTAGAGTAGGCTAAAATCCCAAATATACCAATTACCAATTTTTAGATTTTGGACAGACGAGTTAAATTTTCAGAACCTGTTTTACCTTTTTTCAAAATATATATAGAACCTTGTAATTTTCAGGGTCACCGTAGAGATTAAGTAACTAAATATGTCATCTCTACTAATACAGCACAGGTGGTATGGCAGACAATAAATGGTAGTCATCAGTATCGCCAAGAGGCCTGAAAAAGCAAAGGCATTCATTCCTCTAGTTTCTAGTTTGTGGGGGACGGGGAGGGGTGGAGAGTGCAGAAGAGTAAGCACAAAACACTAGATATACTTCATTTTAAAGCACACTTCTAATTGTTAATTGAAGCCAAATGTGTGTGAACATAGACTGGGCAGCATAAAAATCAATAAATAAATGCAAGCTACTATATTTTAAAATTATATTTAATTATTTAAAAGCTGGAAGATTAAGACCACGAACAAGTCACAGATTTGCAGAAAATATTTGCAAAATATATATCTGATAAAGGACTTGTATCCAAGATATTAAAAAACAAATTAAAGCTCTACAGTAAGAAAGCAAACAACATAAATTAAAAAGTGGGCAAAGGGTCAAAACAGACACTTCACAAACAAGATATGCAGATAGAAATAAGCATATCAAAAGATGTTCCAGATCATATGCTATTATGTAACTGCAAATCAAAACAATGAGATACCACCACACATATCAGAATGTCTAAAATCCAAAACATTAACAACACCTAATGCTGGTCAGGATGTGGACTAAGAGGAACTCCAACTGCCAGTAGGAAATGCAAAATGGTACAGCCACTTAGCAAGACAATTTGAGATTCTTACAAAGTTAAACATGGCCTTACCAAACAATTTATCTCTTGCTCTCCTAGGTATTTACTCAGATAAGCTGAAAACTTACTTCCACACAAAAACCTACACACCAATGTTTTTAGCAGTTTTTTCATGATTGTTAGAAATAGGAAACAACTGAGATGTCCTTCAATAGTTGAAAAAATAAATAAACTGTTTATCCAGACAATGCAAGATTAAAAGAAGAATAAGAAAGGGGCACCTGGGTGGCTCAGTCAGTTGAGCCTCCGACTTCGGCTCAGGTCATGATCTCACTGTTCGTGAGTTCGAGCCCCATGTCAGGCTCTGTGCTGACAGCTCAGAGCCTGGAGCCTGCTTCGGATTCTGGGTCTCCCTCTCTCTGCCCCTCCCCTGCTCATGCTCTGTCTCTCTCTCTCTCTCAAAAATAATAAACATTATTATGTGTCAAAAATAAATAAACATTAAAACATTAAAAAAAAAAAAAAGGAGGAGGAGGAGAGTGGAGGAGGAGGAGGAGGAGGAGGAGGAGGAGGAGGAGAAGAAGAAGAAGAAAAGAAGAAGACGACAATAACATATAACGACAACAACAATATAATTTTAGACAGTAAAATTATAGACAGTAAAAAGATCAGTGGAAAAGATCAGTGGTTTCTAGGAATTGCAGAGGAGAGAGAAGGGATTAGTAGGTATGGCTAACTGAGGTGCCTGGGTGGCTCAGTCGGTTAAGCATCCAACTCTTTATTTCCGGTCAGGTCATGATCTCACATTTCATGGGTTCCAGTCCCTGTTGGGCTGTGCACTGAAAAAGCAGAGCCTGCTTGCGATTCTCTCCCTCTCTGCCCTTCCCCCACTCATGTACACTCTCTGTCTCTCTCAAAATAAACTTAAAAAACCAGGTGTGGCAAAGGAGATACTCAAATTAGTGAAAGTGTTTTGTAGAAGATTGTAATATTAGATACATAATATTATTCATTTGTTAAACTCATGGAACTGTACAACACTGAGAGTGAATGCTGATGTAAACTATGGCTCAGTTAATAATAATGTACCAATATTAATTCCTCAATTGTAATAAATGTACTACACTAATGCACAATGATGCTAATAGGGGAAGTGAGGGAGGGGTTGAGGGAAGGATAGGTTATGTAGGAAATCTTTATACTTCCTGCTTAATTCTTTTGTCAAACAAAAAGAACTCTAAAAATAGTCTATTAGTTATTGTGTTATTTATTTCTTCACAAGAACAAAAATCAACAATGAAGATAGTCTTTTAAATCTAGCTGAAAGGTTTGGGAGACCTATGTATTACTGGCATACCTAGTTTTATTGGGCTTCACAGACATTGCATTTTTATGAATTGAAGAGTTGCGGCAACCATGCTTGGAGTAAGTCTATTGGTGCCATTTTTTTCCAATACCATTTGCTTACTACATGTTTCCATGTCACATTTTGATAACTTCATAATATTTCAGACTTTATATTTTTGTTATGGTGACCTGTGGTCAGTGATTATGACTCACAGACTGAATGCTCGGATGATGGTTAGTATGTTTTAGCAACAAAGCATTTTTAACTAAGTTGTGTACATGGTTGTTTTAGACATAAGGCTATTGCCCATTTTATGGACTACAGTATAGTGAAAACCTATACGCCCTGGGAAACCAAAATATTCATTTGATTCACCTTATTGCAATAGTCGCTTTATTGCAGCAGTCTGGGACCAAACCTGCAATATACCTGAGGTATACTATGCTTTTGCCTCTTAGAGATCAGAATTGCACCAGTATATTAAAAGTTGAGATGACCTCAGTTAAAGGGACATATTGGTTTTTGTTATTTTTAGTCCCATGTTTCCTGACACTTTTGATTTCTGAACCTATCTTTTTATGTATTAGAGAGAGAGCATGCGCAAGTGGGGCAGGGGCAGAAGAGAGGGAGAAAGAGAATTCTAAGCAGACTCCACAGTCAGCTCAGAGCCTGACACGGGCCTCCATCTCACAACCATGAGATCATGACCTGAACTGAAATCAAGAGTCAGCTTAACCGACCGAGTCACCCAGGCTTCCCTGAACCTTCTTTTCTCCAAAAAGTATCTATAAGCTGTATGGCACATGTTAGAAAAAGGTTGGACTGGACATTTTAAGGGCATTTTAACAGCAGTCTACTTGTATTCACATCCCAGTGTTTTCACTCTCCAGCTGGGCAATCTAGTAGCATTTAAAATATAAATAGTAAGTTCTCATAAATAGCAGCAGTTATCACTATTATTTTTATTTTTCATAAATTTCAAATTGATTTTGATAGTATGACCTTCTTAAAAAGGAAGAGAATCAGAATACTGGGGCAAAGCTGTAGCTACAATACAAAAGTTGCGTCACGCAATATGAAAACAACTGGTCAAAAGCGGAAACCCTATGTAAAAGGTATTTTACTTTGCTACTTGCAGCCCTCTTCATTCTCCAGTTCCTTCACATACTGGCCCCAATCAACATCACACATGCAATGACTTTAAGGCTTGGTGTGCATGCATTACTATAATTTTTAAATTGCTTTGAATGTGTGAGTATCCATGGTTCCCTAAGACATAACTTAATTCAGATTTAGGGAAAATAACTAGAAATGTCAGGCTGAATTCTGAAAATGAGACTTGATAATTTCACATAATATTTAATTATATGCTGAAATATTAATGTTTCACTGAACTGAAAATTTTCCTCTTCTGAAACCTGGAAATATCATAAAAATAGATATGTAATAATAAAAATTAGATCTATATAATACATATTTTAATAATAAAAAGTTTGTGTTAAACACTAAAAAGCTCAGTATTATTTATTAATTGCTTTATCCCACTTGTGCTAATTCTAATGAAATAAACTGATACAAGAGTCTGTAATATTTTTGTAATTACTTAATGATAGTTAATGCATCATTAAAAGTGTGACTGATATCAGTTTGAGATAAATTGTCAGATATTATTAATTAACCTAGTACTCATTACACTTGCATTAATCATGTTATTGTGGATGTAAAATGTTCTTTCAGAAATAGTCATTGGCAAATCTGAATTAAATTAAAATACTTTAACATCTCCGTTCTATAAGGCACATAATTAATAGTTTTTCTTCTCTTGGAATATATGTGCACATCAATGAATGGGCATAAATTTTTTATCACATTGTATCTCCTTAAGTATTCTTACAGGAGGACTAATGTCATTAGCATTTATTAACTTGCAGTTGATTCTTTATAATGGTCCTGCTGAGAATAAACTTTCTTTCACACATTTCACATAGTTTGTCCTTCTTTCATTGGGAAATATGACTTGTCCCTAAATTTGCTATAGGTATTTCCTTGTGATTGCAAGAAAGCTTGAAGTCATCCTTAAAATGTGTTTCATATCAATTATCCTTCTCTTTATGTATTTTTGTGTATTACTTATTAATGTATTATATGTGTAGTTCATGATGTTTTTGGTAATTGTAATTGGAGATGATTTTTTGTGCCCACAAATCAGGAGGTTAAATCACTACATGATTTCAACTCTACAAGTTTGTAAATTTTTATCTCATAAAAAGTTTTACAACAGAAATTCAGCAAATTGGACACCTGGGTGACTTGGTTGGTTAAGCTTATGACTCTTGATTTCGGCTCAGGGCATGGTCTCATGTTTTGTGATTTTGAGCGTCACATTGAGCTCTCTGCTATCAGCACAGAGCCCGCTTCTGATCTTCTGTCTCCCTCTCTCTCTGCCCCTTCCCCACTCATTCTCTCTCTCTCTCTCTCTCTCTCTCTCTCTCTCTCTCTCTTTATCTCTCAAAAATAAACATTTAGAAAAAGGAACTCAGCATATTATTCATAAAGCTTAAATAAAAAACAAATACTATATATTTTATAATAATACATGAATTTACAGAAGTATTGAGATTAAGGAATAGGGATTAGAATGGAAAACATAAAAAGTCTCTACAAGATCCAACAATGATTGTATACCTGAAATACCTCGTGGAAGACACAATCATAATCTCTAGGATTCATTAGTATTTTATATTTACACATTTAATAATTCTCCATTTACTAATTTAAACTTCCATACCAGAAGCAAAAAGCCTAAATGTTGGATGTGTCGAACTTGGGAAAACACAGTCCAATACTGGATCTAGTGTTGTTAGAAGAAACACGTTTTGATGATTACGAACTCTCTCCATATGTTGGCAAATGAAGAAACCAGATAACGTAATTAATTTTATAACATCTTCAAACCAGGAGTCACCAACAAGCAATTCCCAGAACGAAGACTTGAATAGTATTGTATTTTTCATAGATCTATGCTAGTGAAGACAGTAAAAAATATATATAAATTCACCAAACTAAAGTACCAGTGGTGCTGAGAACCATGGTAGCATGTTATTGGCCTTCATCTTGGAGTGACATGAGTACCACCTATTTTGTTCACTGGCCCAAGATTGGATCATTCCCCATTTTCCATAGGAAAACAACTGAGTCATGCATGCCTGAGTGAAGTTTGTGGTGCCAACATCCTTCATGGAGTGCCTCCAATGCTAACTTAATACTCTCCCCTCTCCATCCACTGGATTACTGAGGGATGAATCTATGTCGATAGCACTTGTCAGGAAAAAAAAAATGCCAGATTTAGATGACAAAGTTCTGTTTTCCTATAGCTTAAGAAAATCCCTTGTATTCACTTGACATGCATAATTTCTAACCAGAGTGAATCTAACATAAGAGGGAAGGGTTGTTTGCACAAAAGGACCTATTTGGAGAGCACTTTCCTACTCCAGACTCCACCCGGCAGTGACAGACCTCCATGCCACCTAGTATCTGGCTGTAGCAGTATTCAAATGTGTGGAAGGTTTTACTTCCAGAACACAAAGAGGCATTCCAGGTACCATGCCTCCTTTGTTGTTGTTGTTGTTGTTGTCGCAGGTAATACAAGATGGAGCAATTTCTTCTTTTGTCTAGAGGATATCTTAGCATGCTCCTGAACACTGAACGCCTACAAACTTCACTGAACAGGTAGGTCCCTGAATCTTCCTAATACGTATCTCCAATCCTCTGAAGCATAAGGTCTCCAGTATAGTAGGCCTCAGAGACATTCATTCAGATGTCTCTATCCCATATTTATGCATCTCAGGTTTTCCCAGCCAGGGTCCTAAACTTAGCATCATAGACCTGTCTTAGCTAAGTCTTTCTGGAGCTCTTCAAATTTATTCAGCTCAGCTGTTCCCACCATATCATTGAAGGAGTTATAGGTCTCCTTGTAAGTTATGAAAGAAGCTCTCTAGTTCTCACATTCATTAACTGTTTTTTAACAGCGCTCAGTATTTTTTTTTTTTTAATTTTTTTTTTTTCAACGTTTTTTATTCATTTTTTGGGACAGAGAGAGACAGAGCATGAACGGGGGAGGGGCAGAGAGAGAGGGAGACACAGAATCGGAAACAGGCTCCAGGCTCCGAGCCATCAGCCCAGAGCCTGACGCGGGGCTCGAACTCACGGACCGCGAGATCGTGACCTGGCTGAAGTCGGACGCTTAACCGACTGCGCCACCCAGGCGCCCCGCGCTCAGTATTTTTTATTCTTAGGCAGGGCATCAGTACAACCAACCAGAAACCAAACACCCTTATAGATTTCATAGGATTTGTTCCTCCATATCTTTTGATCATTGCACCTGCAAGGGGACTCTTCTGCACTGGAGCATTTCCCCAGGTTATCTCCAGTGAAATTTTCAGCAATTAGACAACAAAAAGTTGCCAGGAATTTCCTTTGTCCCAAATACCACTCAGGATTGCATGGCTTTTCCCGTCTGTCAGTGAGTGAGCTAATCCCAGACTCTTATCATACTTTCTGTTTTCTTGGACTGCTTCTGGCAAAAAATGCACCCAGTTTGTCTAAAAAGGAGGTTCCAACAGGATTTGATATACAAGTGATTCATTGAGCTAATACCCATGAAAGAAAACAGAGAGAGAGCAGCCAGAAGAGACTAAAGGACCATCGGCCCTGTCAGGGGGCAGACCTGTGAAGGAGGGAGAAAAGGAAAAGAGGATAGGCAGGAAGAGGCTAAGACAACAGTGAATTTCTTTAGAATTTATCCAACACCAATGGAGAGTCCTTGAGCCACAGTTATTTGTCAAAGGAATCTTGTGTCTCACAGAACTAGACCTGAGTTCGTTTCTCGGCCATGTTCATTCAGTGACT
The DNA here is from genome assembly GCF_028018385.1 of Neofelis nebulosa. Classification (NCBI taxonomy): domain Eukaryota; kingdom Metazoa; phylum Chordata; class Mammalia; order Carnivora; family Felidae; genus Neofelis; species Neofelis nebulosa. Next base: position 61,745,110 of record NC_080784.1, on the reverse strand, counting down.
CACAACAGCTTGCTGTTAGAAGTCTGGCCACTTCATAAGGTTGGTGGTGTGTTCAGAGCCATCACTTAATTAGGCTTCCCAAAGTGACAGATCTGCGGGGCTCATTTTCATGGTGACCAAAGCCAGGAACTTAAAAAAGGCACTCAGTGAAAAACATGCAGATAGAGAATCATTTTGTGTCTCTTTTTCTGAACAAAGGAGCATCATGAATATGTAGGTTTTTCTGAGTAATTTTTCTTGCAGACCTCTCAATGTTATATTCTGGTCCTGCAGCTGCACAAACTGCATCCCTCTTGCTTACTATTAAGCAATATTCTCTATGTAAAATGGATGTGTCAGAAGGAATGAAAGCTGTTTCGTCTATTCAAAGTTACATTTGTGAGATTATATATTCAGTGTTATCTTAAGAATCCATTTCTTCTCTTTAAAGTTTTAACTTTTAATTATACAGCTCCAAGGAGAAGTGAAAAGGATTTCTTTATTGAACTACCATTTTCTGCCCACATGTCACCTTTATTTACCCCTCAATTCCCATTAATCTGGTCCAATTCCTTTATGTGTGTGCAGTCATGCATGGCAGGGAAAGGATATGAAAGGATAGAATAATGAAATAAGTTGTCACATCGCAGCAATAAATTCTGCCTCTCTCCTCATCACTTTGCCTATACTTTGCAAAATTGGGCTGAACAGTATTAAAGATTTGAAGTTCTATGTTTCATTAATTTCTATACTACATTGTTCCAATACTCTCTGCCTTTTCCAGGTGTTGTGACTATCTCTTCCATCTCATCTTAGCACCATCATTATTAGTGAGTAGCCAGAACTTTTGTGCCTAGTTTTTAAAAATATCCTCTGGAAGATGCAATTGATTGTCTTCCTTGAATGCTCCTATTAAGTATATACCCACATCCATAACTGGAGATGGTCTTTATTTCATTGTGACATGTGAAATCGTTTAGTCTTTTTTAAATCATTTACTCCTAATAATAAAAATAGTACAAATATATAGATATAATATGAGACATGCAAGCAGAATTTCTTTTTTCATCAATATATCTATTGAGATTTAAACTCTAGTGAATATATAAACTGACAAATTGATGTTAAACATAAATTTTAATAGATCTTTTAATATTGTCTAAAAAACAAAAGAAGAAAGTGAAAGGTGTAGGTAATGGTTTTAGCATGCTTATCATTGTAGAAAAACAAAAAAAATCCATTTTCCTTATTTCTCCCAGACAGAAAGGAAAAGAAGCAGAACAACTTCAGAAAGGGAATCTTCCTGTAGAGGTACGAGTGTGTGAAAATTGTAGAGTGAGACTTCAGTTCTCTTACTACCTCATCTTTTCACCATAGCTGCTATTATGGAAAAGGAAGATGTGAGAGATATAGATAGATATAGATACAGATAATGGAGTATTATGCAGCCATAAACAAGGCTGAGATGCTGCCATTTGTAATAATATGGATGGACCTAGAAGGTATTATGCTAAATAAAATAAGTCATACTGAGAAATATGAATGCCATGATTTCACTTATATGTGGAATCTCTTACGAAATAACTGAATAAACAAACAAAAACAATCAGACCTACAAATACAGAGAACAAACTGGCAGAGGAGGTAGGTAGTTGAGGAGAAGGTGGATAGAAGGAGAGTGGGAGGTACAGGTCTCCACCTGTGGAATGAATAAGTCACGGGAATAAAAAGCACAGCATAAGGAATATAGTCAATGGTATTGTATCAGTATTGTATGGTGACATAGCTACGCTTGTGGTGAGCACAGTGTAACTTACAAACTTGTCAAATCACTCTGGTTTATGCCTAACAATAATGTAACATTATGTGCCAACTATAAAATAATTTTTTAAAAAGAAAGCACCTATACATTTGCCATACACCACCACTGGCATTAAAACTTATGCTCTACAGGCTAGGATCTTGGAAAGATAGCAGAGTAGGAGGACCTTGGGCTCACCCCATCCCACATTTACAACTAGATATCATCCACCTCCAAGTCAATCAACCAGAGAGCAATCCAAAGACTGGCAGAATAATCTCCACAACTAAATACAGAGAAGCTGCGTCAAAAGGTTAGTAAGGTCAGAAAGGTGAAGGGGGACTGCCTGCAAAAGGGAGTGAGCTGCATGCCTGGAGAGGACAGAGAAACTGAGCCCTCACACCAGGGACCTCACACAGAGAAAACTAATTGCCATAATATTTTGGCTTTAAAAACCAGAGGAGCTGAATTCTTTGAATTTGTAAAACCAGTGGGACTTGGAGCCTAGAGCTTTATAAGTCAGCTGACTCACCACTGGGTGAGACTGGAGGGGGAGTGATAGCTGGGATGCTGCTGTCACTGCCCAGAGCTTCAAGAGACAGCAGCCTTCCCAGATAGGCAACATAAAAACAGGACTTTACACAATGCTGGGGGCAAATGGGAGGTAGACTTTTTCATCTGATTTCAGAGCATATTGAAGGACTTCTCCAAAAATGAAGGATCTGGCATTTTCTTTCCCCATCCTCCAGTGTAGACACAGAGCCAACTGTGGGGGTTTCACAGACACCTGTAGCCTCATCCCAGGGCTCAGGGCAACTTTTATTAAAGCTGTGCCTGCACTCTACCCGGCTGCTGGGTAAGCAACTACTGCTGTGCCAACCCACATTCACCATACCCAACCATCAGGTGCCCAACCACTTGGCACACAGCTGCTGCCTTAAACAGCATCCAGCCACCACGTGGCACCCAGCTGCACACCAGCATAGGGTGCTGTGCCCAGATGCCAGGTGCATAGCTGCCCCTCAACAACGTGCCCAGGCAGGCACTGAACCAGGCCCAACAGCCTGGTCCCAGACACCATCAGGCACCAGACCCAGCATCGCCCACCTGCCTGCCCCAGTGCACAGCCACCAATCCACAGCTGTTCTTTGGGGGATCAGACATAGGACTAGTGGCTCAATGCAAATTTTGCTAACACTGCCGCCCCACTGCCAAGTTCCCCAAGCAAGCATGCTCCCTTAGAGTTGGCCTGCCTGAGTCCCACTAGCACCACAGAGGACAAGCAGAGCCCACAACAGACAGTCAGTGCAGATGACTGGATGACTGCAATGGAAGGAAAGTGACTCAGACACAACAGCCAGGCCAAAACACACATAGGTTATTCTCCTGAAGTGCCAGGTTCCGGTAAACAGAGGACACTGTACTGCAGGGTACTGCAGAAACTCTTCTTTATAAAGCCACTACTTTCAAAAGCAGAAGACATAGCTGACTTTCTTAACACAGAAAAACAGACGGAGAGAGGCAGACAAAAGGAGGAGACAGAGAAATATATCCCAAATGAAAAACAGGACAACGCCATCTATTTAAGGGAAATAGATATAAGTAACATGACTGATAGAGAATTTAAAGCAATGATCATAAGGATACTCACTGGACTTGAGAAAAGAGTGGAAGACGTGAGTGAACCCCTTATCGCAGAGATAAGGAATAACATAAAGAGATAAAAGGCTCAATAAATGAATTGAGAAACATACTCGTTGGAATGAATAGCAAAATATAAGGAGAGGAGCAAATTAGTGACATAGTAGACAAAATAATGGAATATAATGAAGCTGAGCAAACAAGAGAAAGAAGAATTATGCAACACAAAAATAGGCTTAGAGACCTCAGTAATGCCACTAAACATAAAAACATTCATATTATAGAAGTCCCAGAAGAAGAGAGAGAAAAGGGGGCAGACAATTTATATGAAGAAATAATAGCTGAAAACTTTCCTAATCTGGGGAAGGAAACAGATATCCAGATCTAGGAGGCACAGAGAAATCCTGACAAAATCAACAAAAGCAGACCCACAAAAGATATACTGTAATTAGATTTGCAAAATATAGTGATAAAGAAAAAATCTTAAAATCACCAAGACAAAAGAAGTCAGTAACTTACAAGAGAAAACCCATAAGACTAGCAGGAGACTTTTCAACAGAAACTTGGCAAGACAGATGGTAGTGGCATGATATATTCAAAGTGCTGAATGGGAAAAATCTTCAGCCAAGAATACTCTATCCAGCAAGGTTATCCTTCAGAATCGAAGGAAATAATGTTTCCAGACAAACAAAAACTAAAGGACTTTGTGATCACTAAACCTGCTCTGCAAGAAATATTAAAAGGGACTCTGAGTGGAAAGCAAGACCAAAATGACAGTATAAAGGTAGGAAACACAAAAGTGGCAAAAATAAATATTTCTGTAAAAAGTCATTCAAGAAAATCACAAAGGATGTAAAATATAATAACATATACCTAAACCAAGAGGAGGAGAAAAGAATGGGTGCAAATTTAAACAATCATGAACTTGACTTAGACTGCTATATGCAGAAAAGGTTACATATAAACCTAATGGTAATGATGTATCAGAAACCACTAATAAACATCCAAGGAACAGAGAAATCCATATTTGTCACTAATGAAAATCAGCAAAACATGAAAGAAAGAATAAGAAAGGGTCGGAGAATATATTCAGAAACAACCATAAAACAACTAATAAAATGGCAATAAATACATATCTATCAATAATTATTTTGAATGTAAATGGTGTAATTACTTAAATCAAAAGACATAGGGTGACAGAATGGATGAAACAGTAAGACCCACTATACGCTGCCTAGACCTAATGTCACCTGCAGATTGAAAATGAGAGGATGCAGACACATTTATCATGCAAATGAATGTCAGAAGAAAGCCAGAGTAACAATACTTATATTGACAAAATAATTTTTAAAACAAGGAGTATAACAAGAGACAAAGAAGGGCACTATAGCGTTATAAACGGAACAACAAATAAGAGGTTACAATTGTAAGTATTTATGCACCCAATATGAAGGCACCCAAATATATGAACAATAACAAACATAAGGAAGCTATTTGATAATAATACAATAATCGTAGGGTATTTTAAAAACCCACTCACATCAATGGACAGATCATCTAAACAGAAAATCAAACAGGAAAAAAAATAGCTTTGAATGACACAATGGACCAGATGAATTTAACAGATATATTCAGAATATTCCATCCTAAAATAGCTGATAACACATTCTTTCAAGGACACAAGGGACATTTTCCAAAATTGCCCACATATTAAGCCAGAAAAGAAGCTTCAACAAATTCCAAAAGATTGAAATCATACCATTCATATTTCTGAACACAATGCTAAGAACCAGAAGTCAACTATAAGAAAAAATCTGGAAAAACTACAGCTCCATGGAAGTTAAATAACATGTTACTAAACAATGAATGAGTCAACAAGGAAATCAAAGAAGTTTAAAAGTGCATGGAAGCATATAAAAATTAAAACATTATGGTTCAAAATCAGATGCAGCAAAAATGATTTTAATAGGAGAGTTTATAGCAATACAGGCCTACCTCAAGAAGAAAGAAAAATATAAAATAAATAAAATAAAGTAAATCTTAACCTTACCCCTAAAATCTAGAAAAAGAAATACAAGCAAAGCCTAAGGCCAGCAAAAGGAAGGAAATAATAAAGGTTAGAGCAGAAATGAATGATGTAGAAATTCAAAAAATAATAAAACATATCAAAAAAAAAGGAACTGGTTCATTAAAAGAATTAATTAAATTGATAAACTTCTAGCTGGAATTATCAAAAATAAAAGAGAAAGGACTCAAACTAAATCACAAATGAGAGAGAAGAAATAACAGCCAATATCACAGAAATACAAAGGATTATAAGGGAATATTATGAAAAACTATATGCCAACAAATTGGACAACTTGGAAAAAATGGTTAATTCCTAGAAACATATAAGCTATCACAACTGAAGCAGGAAGAAATAGAAAACTTGACCAGAGCAATAACCAACAAAGAAATTGAATCAGTAATAAAAAAAAAAAATCTCCCAACAAAGAAAAGTCCAGGACCAGATGTCCTCACAGGAGAATTTTACCAAACATTTAAAGAAGACTTAAAACCTATTCTTCCCAAACTGTTCCAAAACAAAACAAACAAAAAAACAAACAAAAAACAAAAACAAAAGCAAAAAAGGAAGGAAAATGTCCAAATTCATTCTATGAGGCCAGCATTATCTTGATACCAAAACCAGATTGAGACTCCACTAAAAAAGAGAACTACAGGCCAATATCCCTGAGGAACAGAGTTGCAAAATTTCTAAATGAAATTTAACAAGCCGAATTCAACAATAACAGTTTCAAATAATCATGTGTGATCAAGTGGGATTTATTCATTGGTTGCAAGGATTCACAAATCAACCAACGTAATAGATACATCAGTAAGAGAAATGGTAAGAACCATATGGTCATTTCAATAGACACAGAAAAAGCATTAGACAAAGTACAACTTCTATTCACGATAAGAACCCTCAACAAAGTAGGTTTAGAGGGAACATACCTCAATATAATCAAGGCCAAATATAAAAAATCCACAGCTAATACATTCCTCAGTGGGGAAAAGCTGACAGCTTTTCCCTAAGGTCAGAAACAAAATAAGGATGTCCACTATCACCACTTCTATTCAGTATAGTACTGAAGTCCTAGCCACAGCATCTGACAACAAAAAGAAATAAAAGGCATCCAGATCGACAAGGAAAAAGTAAGACTTTCAGTATTTGCAGATGACATGATACTGTATATAGAAAACTTGAAAGACTACCAAAAAAACTGTGAGAACTGATAAAAGAATTCAGGGAAGTCACAGGATACAAAGTCAATGTACAGAAATATGCTGAATTTCTATATACCAATACTGAAGTAGCAAAAATAGAAATTAAGAAAACAGGGCATCTGGGTGGCTTAGTCTGTTAAGTGTCCAACTTCTGCTCAAGTCATGATCTCATGGTTTGTGAATTTGAGCCCCACATGGGGCTCTCTCCAATCCAGTGCAGAACCCACTTCAGATCCTCTGTCCCCACTCCTCTGCCCCTCTCCCACTCATGCTTGCTGTCTCTTAAAAATAAATAAACACTTTTTTTAAAAATCAAGGAAACAATCCCATTTACAACTGCACCAAAAATGATACCTAGGATAAAATTAACCAAAAGAGATGAAAATCCTGTACTCTGAAAACGATAAAACACTGATGAAAGAAACTGAAGGTGACACAAAAAAATGGAAAAACATTCCATGCTCATAGATTGGAAGAACAAATATTGTTAAAATGTCTGCACTACCTGAGCAATCTACATATGTAATACAATCCTTATCAAAATGTCAACAGCATCTTTCACAGAAGTACAAAAACAATTATAATACTTATATGGAACCACAAAAGATCCCAATAGCCAATTTTCAAAAGAAAAGCAAGGCTCGGGATGCCTGGGTAGCTAAGTTGGCCAAGTGTTTGACTCTTGATCTCAGCTCAGGCCCTGATCTCAAGGTTGTGAGTTCAAGCCCTTCCTTGTTGGGCTCTGTGCTGGATGTGAAGCCTAGTGAAAAAAAAAAAAAAAAAGCTGGAGCCATCACAATTCCGGACATCGAGAGTTCACAAAGTTGTAGTGATCAAAATGCTATGGTACTGGCAAAAAAATAGACACATAGGTCAATGGAACAGAATAGAAAATCCAGAAATAAACCCACAACCATATGGTCAATAAATCTTCAACAAAGCAGGAAAGAATCCCCAATGGGAAAAAGATAGTCTCCTTAACACTGTGGGAAAAACTGGACAGCAACTTGCAAAAAAAAAAAAAAAAAGAAAGAAACCAGACAACTTTATTACATCACACACAAAAACAAATTCAAAATGGATTAAAGACCAAAATGTGAGACCTAAAACCATAAAAATCCTAGAGGAGAACACAGGAAGTAACCTCTTTGTTATTGGCTATAGCAACTTCTTTCAAGATAATGTCTTCTGGAACATACTTAAACATCATAAAAGCCATTTATGAAAAGCCCACAGCTAATATCATCCTCAATGGGGGAAAACTGAGAGCTTTTTCCCTGAGATCAGGAACACGACAGGGATGTCCACTCTCACTGTTGTTGTTTAACATAGGGTTGGAAATACTAGACTCAGCAATCAGACAACAAAAGGAAATCAAAGGCATCAAAATTGGCAAAGATGAAGTCAAGCTTTCACTTTTTGCAGGTGATATGATATTATACATGGAAAATCCGATAGACTCCACCAAAAGTCTGCTAGAACTGATACATGAATTTAGCAAAGTTGCAGGATACAAAATCAATGTACACAAATCAGTTGCATTCTTATACACTAATGAAGCAACAGAAAGACAAATAAAGAAACTGATCCCATTCACAATTGCACCAAGAAGCATAAAATACCTAGGGATAAATCTAACCAAAGATGTACAAGATCTGTATGATGAAAACTGTAGAAAGCTTATGAAGGAAATTGAAGAAGAAGATATAAAGAAATGGAAAAACATTCCGTGCTCATGGGTTGGAAGAATAAAAATTGTTAAAATGTCAAGACTACCCAAAGCTATCTACACATTCAATGCAATCCAATCAAAATTGCACCAGTATTCTTCTCGAAGCTAGAACAAGCAATCCTAAAATTCATATGGAACAACAAAATGCCCCGAAGAGCCAAAGTAATTTTGAAGAAGACCAAAGCAGGAGGCATCACAATCCCAGACTTTAGCCTCTACTACAAAGCTGTAATCATCAAGACAGCATGGTATTGGCATAAAAACAGACACATAGACCAATGGAATAGAATAGAAACCCCAGAACTAGTCCCACAAAAGTATGGCCAACTTGACATAGCAGGAAAGAATCTTTGACAAAGCAGCAAAGAATATCCAATGGAAAAAAGACACTCTTTAACAAATGGTGCTGGGAGAACTGACAGCAACATGCAGAAGAATGAAACTAGACCACTTTCTTACACCATTCACAAAAATTAACTCAAAATGGATAATGGACTTGAATGTGAGACAGGAAACCATCAAAACCCTAGAAGAGAAAGCAGGAAAAGACCTCTCTGACCTCAGCCACAGCAATTTCTTACTTGACACATCCCCAAAGGCAAGGGAATTAAAAGCAAAAATGAACTATTGGGACCTCATGAAGATAAAAAGCTTCTGCACTGCAAAGGAAACAATCAACAAAACTAAAAGGCAACCAATGGAATGGGAAAAGATATTTGCAAATGACATATCAGACAAAGGGCTAGTATCCAAAATCTGTAAAGAACTCACCAAACTCCACACCCGAAAAACAAATAACCCAGTGAAGAAATGGGCGGAAAACATGAATAGACACTTCTCTAAAGAAGACATCCAGATGGCCAACAGGCACATGAAAAGATGCTCAACATTGCTCCTCATCAGGGAAATACAAATCAAAACCACACTCAGATATCACCTCACGCCAGTCAGAGTGGCCAAAATGAACAAATCAGGAGACTATAGATGCTGGAGAGGATGTGGAGAAACGGGAAGCCTCTTGCAATGTTGGTGGGAATGCAAACTCGTACGGCCACTCTGGAAAACAGTGTGGAGGTTCCTCAAAAAATTAAAAATAGACCTACCCTATGACCCAGCAATAGCACTGCTAGGAATTTACCCAAGGGATACAGAAGTACTGATGCATAGGGGCACTTGTACCCCAATGTTTATAGCAGCACTCTCAACAATAGTCAAATTGTGGAAAAAGCCTAAATGTCCATCAACTGATGAATGGATAAAGAAATTGTGTTTTATATACACAATGGAGTACTACGTGGCAATGAGAAAGAATGAAATATGGCCCTTTGTAGCAACGTGGATGGAACTGGAGAGTGTTATGCTAAGTGAAAGAACCCATACAGAGAAAGACAGATACAATATGTTTCCACTCTTATGTGGATCCTGAGAAACTTAACAGAAACCCATGGGGGAGGGGAAGGAAAAAAAAGAAACAAAAGAGGTTATAGTGGGAGAGAGAGCCAAAGCATAAGAGACTTTTAAAAACGGAACAAACTGAGGGCTGATGGGGGGTGGGAGGGTAGATGATGGGCATTGAAGAGGGCATCTTTTGGGATGAGCACTGGGTGTTGTATGGAAACCAATTTGACAATAAATTTCATACAATAATAAAAAAAAGATAATGTCTTCTGCAGCAAGGGAAACAAAAACAAAAATAAACTACTGACACTACATCAAAATAAAAGCTTCTGGCGACACTTCAGTGGGTCAGTCAGTTAAGCATCAGACTCTTGATTTCAGGTCTGGCCATGATTCCAGGGTCATGGGATTGAGCCCCAAGTTGGGCTCTGCACTGAGTGTGAAGCTTGCTTAACATTCTCTCTCTCTCTCTCTCTCTCTCTCTCTCTCTCTCTCTCTCTCCCCCTCTGCCCCTCTCTTTGCTTGATTTCTATCTCTCTCTCTAAAGAAAAAATAAATTAGTTTTTGCACAGTAAAGGAAACCATCAACAAAACAAAAAGGCAATCTACAGAGTGGGAGAAGATATTTGCAAATGGCATATCTGATAAAGGGTTAGTATGCAAAATATATACAGAACTTATACAACTCAACAATCCAAAATGAATAATCCAATTAAAAAATGGGCAGAAGGAGCACCTGGGTGGCTCAGACGGTTAAGCATTTGACTCTTGTTTCAGCTCAGGTCATAATCTCATGGTTTGTGGGTTAGACCCTTGCATTGGGCTCCTTACTGACAGTGCAGAGCCTACTTGGGATTCTCTCTCCCTTTCTCTCTTACCCTGCCTTGCTCGTTCTCCCTTTCTCTCTCTCTCTCTCTCTCTCTCTCTCTCTCTTTCAAAATAAATAAACTTAAAAAAATTGAAAGTGGGGAAATAATTTATATTTCATGCTCCATATTTTACTGAGCCCAAATTGAAATTCTATTCAACATATAGCAACTACTACTAGCTGAGAAATCCTCTGTGTGGCCTGTGAAAGACAAGTTTCTTAATTTTCACAAAGTATTCAGGGTCATGTAAACAGGGCTCTAACCAGTGTCTCTAATTTGTTTGGAGTCCATCATACCCATGGGGAAAACTTCTAAATGTGTCCTCAACAGAGGTTAAAGAATCCATAAACATGTCTGTTGGGCCATGTGTTGGAATTGTCTTAGGGAAGCCATACAGTGATAGATAATGCTAAACTTTGTATGGAACCAGAAAGGATCCTGAATAGTCAAAGTAATGTTGAAAAAGAAAACCAAGGCTGAAGGCATCACAATTCCAGACTTTAATCTGTATTACAAAGCTGTAATCTCATCAAGACAGTATGGTACTGGCACAAAAACAGACATAGATCAATGGAATGGAATAGAGAACCCACAAATGGACCCACAAATGTATGACCAACTAATCTTTGAAAAAGCAAGAAAGATAATCCAATGGAAAAAAGACAGTCTCTTTAGCAAATGGTACTGGGAATACTGAACCGTGACCTGCAGAAGAGTGAAACTTGACCACTTTGTTACACCACAGACAAAAATAAACTCAAAATGGATGAAAGACCTAAATGAGATGTCAGGAAACCAACAAAATCCTCCAGAAGAACACAGGCAGCAACCTCTTTGACCATGGCCACAGCAACTTCTTACTAGACATGTCTCTGGAGGCAAGAGAAGCAAAAGCAAAAATGAACTGTTGAAACTTCATCAAGATAAAAATCTTCTGCACAGCAAATAAAACAAACAATAAAACTAAAAGGCAACAGAAGAAATGGGAGCATTTACAAATGACATATCAGATAAAGAGTTAGTATCCAAAATCTTTAAATGGATAAAGAAGATGTGGTATACATATAAAATGGAATATGACTCAGTGATAAAAATGAATGAAATCTTGCCATTTGTAATAACATGGATGGAACCAGAATGTATTATGCTAAGTGAAATAAATCAGTTAGAGATAGACAAGTATCATGATTTCACTCATACATGGAATTTAAAAAAAAAAAAACAGATGAACATACTGGAAGGAAGGAAAAATAAAATAAAAACAGAGAGGGAAGCAAACCAAAAGAGCTTCTTAAATATAGAGAACAAACTGAGGGTTGCTGGAGGGGAGTTCAGTGGGGGGGATGGGCTAAATAGGTGATGGGCATTAAGGAGGGCATTTGTGGAAATGAGCACTGGGTGTTCTATGTAAGTGATGAATCACTGGGTTCTAATCCAGAAACCAATAAATACTACACTGTATGTTAACTAACTTGAATTTAAATAAATCAACTATGTACATAAATAAATAATTTTTAAAAAGCAACATAAATAAGGCAGGTGTGTTGAAGAGGACCAAATTCAACATGGCAGTATGAGTTAATACAGTATGTTGTGAGACTGAATATTGAGCACTTGAGCACTAAAAACCCAATACTTCCTCTACCCCACATATCATCATCACCATTGTTTCTGTTTGTGTTTGAGAATGTTTTGGAATGGCTAAGCTACAATAGAAATAAAAGAAATGCTTGTCTGTTGGTCCAATTCAGAGATAAGTGAGCTTTCTCATAAGAGAAGGCATTTTCTCTGACCAAGAAGCAGATTCTGAAGATTTAGTGAGGGGTGATAGCAGAGATAGGAATCCAAAGGGAAAATCCTTGGGTAGCATGTCCAGATGGTCCATAACTGAAGGCTGCAACCCACAGATCATGTCCTCAATAATAAATAACAAATGTGTCCTATTGTTATGCTATCCCCAAAACCAACTGATTGACCACTTGCCAAGTATTAAAAGTTACTTTAAGAACTAAATACCTTTTTAAAATATATTTTATAAAATGTCAACACTATCGAAATTAAGGGCTGGTTTACTTTTTTTTTTTCTTTCTTCAACTTCTATTTTACAAGAATTTAACTTTGAGGATAATATTGAAAATGGATTTGTCCAATTTGTTTTTCTCTTGCCTTTGCTGCCAACCTTAAAATTCCACTAATATTTCTATTATCAAGAGGAAAGGCTCTAAAATAAACCTCTTGAATTTAAAACCTCCCTACCTTACTTGCTAGCTTTTTTTACCTTAGACAAGTTGTATATTTCTAAGACTGAATTTCTTCATCTGTAAAATTAGAGCATTTCTGTTCACCATCTCTGAGGGCTCCTGAGAAAACAAAATGAATTAATACAACTGAAGTCCTTAGAACATTACCTGAAGCCAAATAAGTATTCAATAAATATTGGATACCACTCTTATCATTAGATTCTTTTAAGGACATCTGATATTTTGCCTTTGTCCTAAAGATGGAAAGGGACAACTTTATGCAAAATATGTCTCAGGAAGCAGAAGAAAGATATTAGAAGAAAAACAACCTGAGGCATGACACTTTTAAATAATTTTTTTGTTACAACTTACATAAAATAAAATTCACTCATTTTTAAATAAACAGTTTGATAAGTTTTAACAGATATCAAAATGTGTAACCATAAGTAAGAACAATGTCAGCATGCCAGAAAGTTCCCTAAAGTCCCTCAACAATCATCCCCACCCACTCAGAGCCCCAGGCATCACAGATGTGCCTTCTATCACTACAGATTATTTATGCCTTTTCTAGAATCTCATTAAAATAAAACCATACATTATTTATTCTTTTGCTCCTACTTTTTTTGCTCAGAATAATCTTCTTTGTATTAATTCACGTTGTTTCTTTCTTTTACCAGTAGCTTATTCCTTTTAATTTAATTTTTTTTTTTTTAACGTTTATTTATTTTTGAGACAGAGAGAGACAGAGCATGAACGGGGGAGGGTCAGAGAGAGGGAGACACAGAATTGAAACAGGCTCCGGGCTCTGAGCTGTCAGCACAGGGGCCCGATGCGGGGCTCGAACTCACGCACCGCGAGATCGTGACCTGAGCCGAAGTCGGCGCTCAACCGACTGAGCCACCCAGGCGCCCCAGCTTATTCCTTTTAAATGCTAAGTAGTATTCTATTGTGTGAACATATTATAGTTTATTCATTCACTTGTTGAGGGACATTAATTGTTTCTGGTTTAAGACTATTAGTAATAAAGATGCTATGAATATTTGTACCCATTTCTGGATGGATACATGCTTTCTTATCTCTTGGAGCATGGAGTCAGAAGGTAAGTGTTATATTTAAGTTTCTTAGAAAGTTAACATTTTAGAAAATTGTCTAAAATGGTTGTACTATTTTATATTTCATCCAGCAGTATATGAGAATTCCAATAATCTAAATTTTCACCTGCATTTGCTACTTCCACGTATTTTTAATTTAAATTCTACCTTACTGTGTGTAAAATGTCTTATTGGTTTTATTTTATATTTCCCTGATGAATAAAGTTGGCTAACATCTTTTGACATGCATATTGGCCTTTTTTATATCTTCAAATGTGAAATGTTGGTACAAATATTTTGTGTATTTGTAACTGAGTTGTTTGTATCATTTTATAATATTGAACGGTTTTTATTTGTTCAACATACAAACTTTTTTCTGATATATTTGTGGTAAATATTTCCTCCCACTATGTGGATTCTCTTTTTGCTTTCTTAATAATGTCTTTTGAGAATAAGAAAGTTTTCATTCTGATAAAGAAAACTCTATGTGTGTATATGTGTGTATGTATACAACTTGCGTATACACATACCACACATACACACACACACACACATACACACATGCCCACATATATAGTTTTTTTATTTATGCATTTTATGCCTTACCTCAGAAATCTGTACCCAACTAAAAATCACAAAGATGCTCTTCTATGTTCTCACTGGCAGTGTTATAATTTTAGCTTTCACATTTAGCTTTCTGATCTATTTCAAGTTATTTTTCTATGTGTGTATATGTGAGGAAAATGGTTGAGGGGTTTTGTTTGTTTGTTTTTGCTTTGTTTTGCTTTAGTGGATATCAGTTTTTCCAGCATCATTTTTAAAATTGAAAAACCATCCTTTCTGCATTCAAAATCTCAATAGGCTTTGTTATGTTACCATAACATCTTTGTTGAAAACCAATTGACTATACATATGGGTCCATTTTTGTACTATATTTCTATACTATATCCCTGTAAGGTCATCCCTGTGCCAATGCCATGTTATCTTGGTTACTGTACCTTTATAATATGGTTTTATGTCTAAGAAAATAAATATTGCCACTTTGGGGGTTTTCCCCCCATACTGTGTATCTTTCCTTTGCATTTTCTTTTAAATATTAGAATGAATTTGTCAATTTCTACTTACTCCCAAAGCAAAGACTGTTGAGATTTTGAAAATAATTGCATTGACTCTCCAGATCAATTTGGGAAGAACTTACATCTACAAATGATGAGTCTTCCAAACCATGTACATGGCATAGTTTTAAATATATTTGATATTTCTGTATTTTTCCTTCGTAATGTTTTGTAATTTTCAGTGCACACATCTTGCACATATTTTTCTAAATTTATGTCTACGTATTCCATGTTTTTTGGTGCTGGTTTAATGTGAATTTATTAAAAATCAATATTCTAACTGTTCACTGCTACCATAAGGATATATTTTTAATATTAAGCATTACTTTATTTCCTTAAACATTTACTTATAAGTTCTTTTAGCTTTTGTGTAGATTCTTTAGTATTTTCAACATTGTCGATAATCACATTATGAGAATAGAGACTGTTCTATTACTTCATTTCAATCTTTATGTTTTTATTTCACTTCCTTTACTTACTTTAATGTACTTGGTGGAGCCTCCATTGTAAAAGTTCATAGCAGTGATGACAACACACATAACTCTTGTTCCCGATGAGAAGGGCAAGAAATTCAGTTTTTTACCTTTCAATGTGAAATCGCCTCCTATTCATTTGTCCTTTATTAGATTGAAGAAGTTCTCTTTTATGCTAAGTCGTTAAGAGCTTTTAATCATGAATTGATGTTAAATAAGAGCAAAGATTTTTTTCTACACATATTGAGATAATCAAAAATTTTTGCTTCTGAGTTTTCAAAATTTACAGTGAGTGAATTACTTTGAGTGATTTTTTTTTTTTAGTTCTAAAACCAGCCATCCATTTTTGAGATAAGCTCCACATGGTTAGAGTATATTATCCTTTATCTATGGCTATATTGTATTTCCTAATATTTTTAAAAGGGTTTTTTTTTGCATCAGTGATTATTAGGAATATTGTTCTGAAGTTTTATTGTTTTTCTAAAACCTTTTTTTTTTGTTTTATCCTCAAGAAAATACTACCTTGATAAAGGCAGTTGGGACTTTTTCCCTCTGTCTTGATTTTCTGAAAAAAGAAAATGTATGTGTTAATATATTTTATTTCTTAAATTTTGGATATACTTCAACAATGAAGCCAACTGGGCCTAGAATTTTCTTTATGAGAAGGTTTTCAATTGTATATTCAATTTCCTTAGTCAAAACAGGACTGTTTTGAGTTTTTATTTCTTCCCGCTTCAGTTTTGGTTAACTTGTGATTATCAAGGACTTTATGATTTTTTCAAACTGATGCATTTATTTTATATATATATATATTTTTTTCCATTGTATGTTCTTAAAAACTTTTTGTGGGTCTGTACTGATGTCCACATTTTCATTTCTGATACTGGATGTTTATCTTTCCTTTTATTATTTGTTTTTACATCATTTTATCTAGAAATATATCAATATTATTTACTTTGTCAAAGAACCATATTTTAGTTTTAATCGGTTTTCTCAAAAAATTTTTTTTTGCTTTTAAATTTCACTAATATCCTCTCTTAACTATTTGCCATCTACTTACTATATACATGACTTGTTTTGTGGCCCAGTATAAGGTTCATCTTGGTGAACATTTCATGTACATTTATAAAACACAGTTGTTCTGCAGTTGTTCAGCCCAGCGTTCAAGTTGTAATGAGAGTGGATATCCCTTTCTTGTTCCTGACAGTATTTAGAGGAAACGGTCTCAGTTTTTCCCCCACTAAGAATAATGTTATCTATGGGTTTTCATAGATGGCCTTTATTCTGTTGAAGTATGTTCCCTCTAAACCTACTTTGTTGAGGATTTTTATCATGAATGGATGTTGTACTTTTGTCAAATG
Source organism: Neofelis nebulosa (assembly GCF_028018385.1). Taxonomy (NCBI): domain Eukaryota; kingdom Metazoa; phylum Chordata; class Mammalia; order Carnivora; family Felidae; genus Neofelis; species Neofelis nebulosa. The sequence continues at coordinate 61,728,143 of NC_080784.1, read as the reverse complement.
CTTTTTCTGTGTCTATTGAAACAATCATATGGTTCGTATCATTTCTCTTATCATGTTGGTTGATTTGTGAATATTGAATCACCCTTGCAACCAATGAATAAATCCTACTAGATCACACTGAATGATTTTTTTTAATGTATTGTTGAATTCAGTTTGCTAATATTTCATTGAGAATTTTTGTATCTGTGTTCATCAGGGATATTGGCCTGTAGTTCTCTTTCTTAGTGGAGTCTTAATCTGGTTTTGGTATCAGGTATCATAGAATGAATTTGGAAGTTTTCCTTCCTTTCCTTTTTTTTTTTTTTTTTTTTTGGTTTTTTTGTTTGTTTGTTTGGGGTTTTTTTTTGTTTTGTTTTGTTTTGTTTGGAATAGTTTGAGAAGAATAGGTTTTAAGTCTTCTTTAAATGTTTGGTAAAATTCTCCTGTGAGAACATCTGGTCCTGGACTTTTCTTTGTTGGGAGATTTTTTTATTACTGATTCAACTTCTTTGTTGGTTATTGCTCTGTTCAAGTTTTCCATTTCTTCATGCTTCAGTTGTGATAGCTTATATGTTTCTAGGAATTTAACCATTTTTTCCAAGTTGTCCAATTTGTTTGCATATAGTTTTTCATAATATTCCCTTATAATCCTTTGTATTTCTGTGATATCAGCTGTTATTTCTCCTCTCTTGTTCATGATTTTACTTATTTGAGTCCTTTCTCTTTTATTTTTGATAATTCCAGCTAGAAGTTTATCAATTTAATTAATATTTTTAATGAACCAGCTCCTTGTTTCATTGGTCTGTTCTATTGTTTTTTGGCTTCTACATCATTCATTTCTGCTCTAACATTTATTATTTCTTCCTTCTGGTGGTTTTAGGTTTTATTTGCTGTTCTTTTCCTAGTTTCTTTAGGTTGTAAGGTTAGATTGTTTATTTGAGATTTTTCTTGCTCGTTGAGGTAGGCCTGTATTGCAATATATTCTTCCCTCTTAGGACCACTTTCACTGCATCCCAAAGATTTTGAACCATAGTGTTTTCATTTTCATTTGTTTCCATGTATTTTTTTTTATTCCTTCTTTGATTTCCTGGTTGACCCATTCATTGCTTAATAACATGTTATTTAACCTCTATGTATTTTTGATCTTTCCAAATTTCTTCTTGTGATTGACCTCTAGTTTCATGGTTTGTGGTCAGAAAAGGTGCATGGTACAATTCCACTCTCTTTGTATTTGCTGAAACCTGTTTTGTGACCTCATATGTGATGTATTCTGGACAATGTCCCATGTGCATTTGAATAGAATGTGTTATCTGCTGTTTTAGGATGGAACGTTCTGAATATATCTGTTAAGTCTATCTGGTCCAGAGTGTCATCTAAAGCTGTTGTTTCCTTGTTGATTTTCTATCTAGATGATCTATTCATTGATGTGAAGACATTGTTAAAATATCCTACTGGTATTGTATTATTATTAGCTTCCTTATATTTGTTATTACTTAATATATTTGGTCCTCCCATGTTGCATGTATAATTATTTATGTTTGTTATATCTTCTTGTTGCATAGATCCTTTAATTATGATATAATTCTCTTCTTCATCTCTTGTTACAGTCTTTGTTTTAAAATCTAGTTTGTCTGATATAAGTATGGCTACTACAGCTTTCTTTTTAAATTCATTAGCATGACAGATGGTTCACCATCCCCTCACTTTCAAACTGCAGGTAACTTTAGGTCTAAAGTGAGTGTCTTGTAGGCAGCATATATATGGGTCTTGTGTTTTTTATCCATTCTGACACCCTATGTCTTTTGATTGGAGTGGTTAGTACATTTGCTTTCAAATGTTTGTTTCTGGAGATGTTCTCTGATCTTTTCTTGTTTTTGTCAGTTTTGGTCTTTATGTTCCACTCAGAGTCCCCTTTAACATTTCTTGCAGGGATGGTTTAGTGGGTAAGAACTCCTTTAATTTTGTTTGTCAGGGAAACTCTATGTATCCTTCTATTCTGAAATATAAACTTGCTGGATAGAGTATTCGCGGCTGCATATTTATGCCATTCAGCACTTTGAATATCATTCCACTCTCTTCTGGCTTGGTACATTTTTGTTGAAAAATCTCCTACTAGCTTTATGTGTTTTCCCTTGTAATCTAAGGACTTCTTTTGTCTTGCTGCTTTTAGGATTCTTTCTTTATCACTAGATTTTGCAAATTTAATTTCAATATGTCTTGATTTGGGCCTGCTCTTGTTGATTTTGATGGGAGTTCTCTGTGCTTCCTACATCCAGATGTCTATTTCCTTCCCCAGCTTAGAAAACTTTTCAGCTATTATTTCTTGAAATAAAGTCTCTGCCCCCTTTTTTCTCTCTTCTTCTTGGACTCCTATAATATGAATATTACTACATTTCATGGAGTCACTGAGTTCTCTAAATCCATCCTCATATTCCATAATTCTTCTTTATCTCTTTTGTTCAGCTTCATTATTTCCATTATTTTGTTTTCTTGTTAATTGTTAATTGTTAATTTGTTTCTTGTTAATTGTTAATTAATTTGTTCCTCTGCTTCTTCCAGCCTGCTGTTCATTGCATCAAGCCTGTTTCCAATCTTGTTTACTGCATTTTTCATCTCTGATTGATTCTTTTGTAAGCCTTTTATCTCTGTAGTAGGGTTCTCACTGATTTCTCCTATTCTTTTCTCAAGCCCAGTGAATATCCTTATGATTGTTGCTTTAGGTTTTTATATCAATTTGCTTATGATAAGCGATTTCTCTGGGTTTGGCTTTATCTGGTTCTTTCATTTGAGATGAATTCTTCTATCTTGGCCTTTTTTGTAAGTCTACCTCTTTCTCTGTGTTAGAAAAGCCAGTTATGTTTCCTTCTTATGAAAGTAATGACCTTATGAGGAAAAGGTCATGTAGTGCCCAGGGCCTGGGTGTCCCTCTGGTGTGTGCTGCATGTGCTTTGCTGTCGTGTTTTGGCTGCTCTATCCTTCAGGTCATTTGTCTACAGAGGCTCTTCCTGACTGTTCTGGGCAGTGTTTGGTCCCTGGCCTGAATGTGGTGAGTTTTCATTAGATGTATTCTGATCTGCTTGTGAAATGAGACTTGACACCAACTCTACCAGAACCAAGGCTCTGCAGAACTCGGGTCAAGAAACATCATATGGGCAGGGGTTTATGTTGGGGAAAGGCCTGCCATACTGGAACTGAGGCAACTGGACTGAAAGAGCAGTCATACCAGAGCATAGAGTGTCAGGCTTGGTGTAAGCAGTTAGGCATCCAGTGTTGATGCTGGGCTGCTTCCCCCAGGTGTCTCGCTGTTTATGTTGGGGGGTGGGGGAGAAAAAAATGGCCTCAGCCAGTTCCTTTCTTTCTGAGCGGCATCTCTATGAATGCTGCCTCTCAGGATCAGGCTCTGAGAAGATCAAATAATCTCCCCACTGTGTGTCTCATGTGTTTTTCAGATTGCTGTTTCCAAGCTGTCTGCCCCTGGGGTTGTTTGCCTGCCTTGTCTCCAGAAGCATTACAGTGCCCTCTGGGTTCTATCCCAGCCAAACCCACTGACTTTTAAAACACTAGGCTTTAAAGAAGTGGTGTGGGCCAGGTTTGTGCTGGTCTTTTAGGGGCAGGGCCCACCAAGCTGGGACTGAAGCACTCTTGACCGAGTCACATTCATTTTTAAATGATATTTATACTGTATAGAAATTTAGAGTTTGGCACATTTTTTTTTCTTTCAGCACTTTGAAGATGTTCTTCCATTATTCTTTGTTTTGTTGTTGTTGTGTTTAGTTTTTATTTCACCATCAAAGCCTTAAATCTGCAATCCAGCCAGATTTGGAGGGGAATAAGGAAAATATGGAGGCCACAGAATTGTAATGAAAGCATAAAGATTATGGATATTTTAAGCAGATTGAGGCAAAGGGGTACTTTTCTGAGCAATAGAAGGAATGGCCTGGTAGTTAAGATAAAACACAAGTCAAATTTATTAGATTTGTCCACAGTCAGCAATGGGGATCTTGCTGTTCTTGCTATTCCTGGGCCCAAAGTTCTCCATGGTTTCCACAATATTCATGCCCTTTTTCACCTTGCCAAAGACCACATGCTTGCCATCCAACTACTCAGTCTTTGCAGTGCTGATTAAAAACTGGGAATCATCTATGTTGGGTCTAGCATATGGCATGGACAAGATGCTAGGACTTGTATGCTTCAGGATGAAATTTTCATCATCAAATTTCTCCCCATAGGTTGACTTCTTCCCAGTGCCATCATGGCATGTGAAGTCACGACCCTTGCACTTAAATCCCAGAATAATCTTGTGAAAGCAGGCACTTTTATAACCAAATCATTTCTCCTCAGAGCTCAGAGAAGGAAATTTTCTGTTGTTTTTGGAACTTTGTCTGTAATCAGCTCAATGGAGACACAGCCCAAGGAATCACTATCCAAGGAATATGCTGGGGTTAACCATGGCTGGGTAGCATGGGTACCTCCAAGGTGGCTGTGTGTGCAAGGCCACTGTTTCACTTTCATTTGGGTAACATTACTCTTTTGAGAGATGACCGTGTATATTTTTGTTTTTCTATTTGTATTGTGTTTCTTTTCTCTCTGGCTGCTTTTATAATAAAATTTAAATTTCTCACTATTCCTGGATTTCAAAAAATTTATTAAAATATTTTTTGCTATGGTCATATCTGTGATTAGCCTACATAAGATTCACTGAGCTTTTCCTTTTTTTTTTTTTTTTTGATTTGTGGATTATTGGCATCTATCAAATTTGGAAACATTATTCCTTAAAATTGTTTTCTGCCCTTCTCTTTCTAGAACTGCAATTGCACATATGCTACACTACATGATAGTGCTTTGCAGGTAACTAATACTGTTCATTTTCTTTCAGTCTTTTTTTTCTTTTTTTATCTTTATACTTAGGCCTAAATAGTCCTATGCCTTTAAGTTCTCCCCTGCCTCTATTTTTTCCTTCCAATCTCTTACATTATTTTATTCTCACCCAGTGAATTTTGCATCTCAGCTATTACATTTTTCATTTGGAAAAATTCTTTTTGTTCTTTTCTATGAATGCTATTCTTTTCTATAAATATTTCTATTTCTATTTCTATATTTATATTTCTAAATATTATATTTCTATAAAAATAGAAATATAAATGCTTTTCTTTTCTATAAATGCTATTTCTCTCCTAATTATGTTCTTTTTCTCCTCTACACCCTTGAGCATATTTATTATAACATATATTTTATTTTATTTTTAATGTTTATTCATTTTTTTGAGAGACAGAAACAGAGATAAAGTGGGGGAGGGGCAGAGAGAGAGGGAGACAGAGAATCCGAAGCAAGCTGCAGGCTCTGAACTGACAGCACAGAGCCTGATGTGGGACTCAACTCACAAACCGGGAGATCATGACCTGAGCCGAAGTCGGTTGCTTAATGGACTGAACCACCCAGGCGCCCCTATAATATACATTTTAAATTCTTGTCTTCAAATCCAATGATCTCCATTATTTCTAGGTTTTTTTTTTATTAACTGATTTTCTTCTTGGTTATGGGTCACATTTGAAAGTTCCATATGTCTTACTTATTTTGTATTGGATGCTTGACTTTGCATGCTTAATTCAGAATCCTACTTGGCTGAAAAAAACGCAAATAATTTCCAGCTCTGTGTGAACACTGGGATTTATTCAATTTATAATTCTCTGAGAGTTGTCTTGCTTGGATTCCTGGAGTCACGCATTGTGTAGGTATAGATCAGTAAATAGCCAAAGACTCCAGGCTCCATAGGATTCTTCTCCTGATTTCTTGAGCTGTTTTTACTTTATAGTTACCTCACTATATTATTCTGTTCGGCAAATTTCAGCCGCCTCAGACTGCAACTCCTGTCTTTTCATTTTGAAAAATTGTTGAGCTCTGCTTATATTCTCCCTTCTTGTACTGTGGAGTAAAAAGCACATCTAGTTAAGAAGTCCAGTGAAATTTTAGTTCTCATCTCATTTATTCTTTTTCTCAAGGTTTGCAGTCTTATTTTCCCTGTTGTACCAACACCTGGACACATATGTTTTATATATTTTATCCAGATTTTTTAGCAGACAGTAAGTTCTGCACCAGAAATTTTCATGGATAGAAGCAGAAGTTAAACTTGGCATGGTATTTTAATTACAAATTTTATGTGGCTACCAATCCTTACTCAATATGAAATATACTCATATGTTAACTGCCTCTTCCCATCTGATGCTGTGAGGCAGCATTATAATAACATACAGACATATAATCTCTCTGGTTTCCAATCTTCTTAATTCTGGTATGTAAGTATCCTGCAGATTATTCTCATTTTTTCCACCATGCTCTTCCTGAATCAAAACTGACAGTTAAAATTTATTACTGAATCCACATTCATGCAAACTTTGTTCCTAAGTTTATTTCAAATGGGTATAATACCCCAATTTTATTGATCTTTGAAAAAAACTTAAAATATGCCAAGTGTAAACATTCTTCAGGTGCAATATAAGGAATCGTTAGGAACAACAGTAAAGTGAGAAACACAGTTTTTTTGGATCTTTAAAAAATAGACTAAGCTCTCTATGAAATCGTGTCACAGGAACTAACAAATTTATTATTTATATAATATATATAACTTATTATAAATAAATTTATAAACAATGAATCATTCAGGTCCCAGTTATTGCCACAAAACATCTTAATATGAAAGAGAAATAGCAAATAATACAGCACAGAGGTCTGAAAATGTATTTAAAAACATTTCAACAATGACTTTCATATGAATTTATGGAAACAACCAAGGATACTAAAATGCTCTTTATTAAAGAAAAATTAGGGACACCTTGGGTGGCTCAGTTGGTTAAGCAACCAACTTTGGCTCAGGTCATAATCAAATGGTCAGTGGCTTCGAGTTCCATTTCAGGTCTGTGCTCTCAGCTTGGAGCCTGAAGCCTGATTCAGATTCTGTGTCTCCCTCTCACTCTGCCCCTCCCCCATTTTCACTCTTTCTCTCTCTCAAAAATAAATAAACATTAAAAAAAAGAAAAGAAAAATTAGAGTCAGGAATAATTACTAAACGTTACCCTTGCAGGGAAAATCTTCACATTGGGTATTACTACAACAAAAGGATATGGTCGTGACAATTCTAATTTGCCACTAACAGCTTTTATCTGTGTTGAAGAAAAAAAATGGTATGAAGTTTTGATGTTCAAGCACATTTGTCACAAACAGAAGGATTGCAGAACACCTCACAAGAAACATTCTTCTAATGTTGACCACATAGGTAAATTTTCATGCATATGTTATTTAGGGGGAAAAAAGATGGTTAGAATAGGACATTACTGTGCTTTTCTTTAGATGAATATGTATTTTAAAAATGAGCAGGAGTTGAAGCTATTCACATTTTAAAAGCCATCTTCATTAGCAAACATTTATGACAAACGTTGAAATATTTTGTCTTCACTTGCACATATCTCCATAAGGATTTACAATCTGGCAATAGTTTCATTAAACATCTAAGAATACTTTGTCAGTTTGCATTTAAAAGCAAAAACTTATTTTTTTTTCAAAAAATAACAGTTACAATATGTGCTCAAGCACATAATCTGTGTTAATGTTAAGAAAAGAAACTCAAGTAAGAGTTACAGCATTCAAAGTACAGAGGGAAAGAAAAAGTCAATGTCATAAGATAAAAACCGTTCTAACACAAACATTTTTGAGTATATCCACCTACAGGTTAGTAATGTATTGGCACTTACAGTAGGCGGGGTTAGGTAAGTGCTTAGCTTTGAGTGAATTAAAATCATGAATCATAAAAATAAGCTTTCTAATATTAGGAAAAAACACTTGACTGTATTAATGTGCAAACCATTTTTAAACCTGAAATTGATAGACTTTAGTCAATTTAAAAAATAAATGATTGAATTCAATTTAAAGTTGACTTTAATATAAACAATTAGAACTCAATATTGCTGAAATCTGTTAGTGATTTGGCTTTCAACCAGGAAATGATAAATTATTGTGTGTCATGCTGGTGAGAAAACAGTAGTCCAGAGAGATGAGACTAATTATAGGCAAAGATTGGTAGCAGGAAATTGATGTATGAGTCAATCCATGGCATAGTACCTGAAGTTCAGAGCATTTCACTTTGCAGAGTCAGAGAAGAGTAGTAAAGATAAAACACACTGTTCCTTACTTTAGTTTTGACAGCACTGGAGCAGTAATTTTGCACTCTTACAACTCATTTTAAAATCCAGTTTTCTCACCCAAAAACAAAAAGACTTCAGCTGGTCCAGTAATTTTTAGGATTCTTTCTAACTCTAAAAATTCAATTACATTTTTAAATGAAGGAAAATTTGGCAGAATCAATGGAAGGACTAGCAGTTTCTCCTAAACAGAGATAAATATAATCTCAAATTCTTTCTTTCAGTAGACAATTTAAAATTTTGTCTTCAAATATTACATATACTTATATAAAGTGTTATATGTGTAATTGCTTTGTTTCAAGTATATTTTAGGTGCGAATCTAGGGATAGAACTAAAAACAGTAGTTGAGATCAAAAATAATTTATAGCCCTAACATTCCCTTTCATCTATATAACTAAACTGTGTTCATTACCAGTTGAAATTATTTCTCTGCTCTTTCTAACCAAAATTTAAAAATCATGACAAAGATATTTTACTTTCTACATTGTTTCACAATATTAAAAAATCACAATAATAGATGGCCACAATTTCATTTTATCCAGGAAACAAATAACAATAAGTCTAGAAGAAAATTAAAAGTTCATTTATCTTTAAGGATACTCTGAATAAAAAAAAAAAACAAAGGTGGATATATAAACCACTATAACCTCTAATCAGTTTCAATGAGACTCACTGAATTATATAGCTGAAAAAATTATAAAGAAGCCTTTAAAAAATTTTTAAACATTTCTGTAGTATTCCCATTTGTTCCTTGCTGGAGCACTTCCAACAACAAGAAACTTATTTCTTTATAATAAAATATTATCATTTCAAAAGTTGGATTCCTGCCTCCCTGAAACCTGTACAATTATATCTTATGCTGGCTCACCTGAGGACAATTATGTCCTTTCCTTCAACTAGCCAAATCTACCAGATAAAATAACGGGTACTCTTTTCTTCATGACATCTCCCTTAATATTGAAAGCGCTTGTTTCTCATTTTGGTCTACTTTCCTCTAAACCATCCATTATTCTTTATTCATTCTTGAAATGGTTTAAAGACTCCCCTTCATAACAGTGGGTTTCTTCAAAATGCACTCCAATCTGTCAGACAGATTTAATGTTAATTAAATTATTAACTTCTAATACTGTTTAATGTTATCAAGTATTGTATTTACTCCTATGTCACTGTATTAGGGTTCTCCAGAGAAAAAAACAATGCTAAGTATGTATGTATATATGTAAAGACATAAATGTGAGACCTTGAAGCCATAAAAATCCTATAAGAGAACAAAGGCAATAACCTTTTTGATATCGGCCATATCAACTTCTTTCTAGGTATGATTGCTGAGGCAAGGAAAACAAAAGGAAAAATAAACTATTAGGACTTCATCAAAATAAAAAGCTTCTACACAGAGAAGGAAAAACTCAAAAAAACTAAAGACAGCCTGAAGAATGGGAGAAGATATTTGCAAATGGCATATCTGATAAAGGATTGATATGAAAATCTATAAAGAACTTATAAAACTCAACACTCAAAAAATGAATAATCCAATTAAAAAGTGGGCAGAATACATGAATACATTTTTCCAAAGAGGATATCTAAATGGCCAACAGACACATGAAAAGATGCTCAAAATCACTCAACATCAGGGAAATGCAAATCAAAACTACAATGAGATACCCCCCCCCCACATTTGACGGAATGGCTAAAATTAACAACACAAGAAACAACTGGTGTTGGCAAGAATGTGGAGAAAAGGAACCCTCTTGCACTGCTGGTGGGAATGCAAATTGGTGCAGCCACTGTGGAAAACAGTATGGAGGTTCCTCAAAAAGGAGGAAAAAATTATATCACTACCCACTTCTTTGAAGAAGGTGTTATGTATGTACAGCAATATATCAGAGGATAAATTTATTTGTGAAATATCTACAGGATCCTATGAAGATAGGAACTATAAAAAGCTCTTCTTTCCAGCTTACCTCAAAACCACCCCTCACATGATAGTGACTGCTGTAAGCAAGACCTCCTGCCCACCCAGACCACCTAGACCTTTTGAGTTAAATCCCTAGCTTGCATCTTGCACCTGTGCAAGATGTACTGTGGAATGACCTCTGAAATGACCTATAATCACCTTTACCTGATTATAATATTAAAATCTCTACCCAAGGAGGAGCCTCAGCCTCATTTACATAACATACAATGTATGTATAGACATGTTTCCTTAAGGAGCATGTGTGACCTTATGTCCACCTCTGCATACAATGACAAGGTTTCCTTGTTTAAACATTCATCCTAACCTTAAACAAAAGAAACCCATTCACCCTCCCCCAGGATTCAAGGTTTGGGAAGCCATCTTCCTGATCTCCTTTAAAAAAAAGTATGTATGCATATATGTATGTATACAGACAGAGAAAGATTATAAGGAATTTTCACATCCACTGTTTCTTCACAACTAGTGTCATGTACCTGTGGCTTTAGATTCAGCACTAGACCTTGCATAGACTCATCCACCAGCTCCCACAATTGCATAAGATAATTGCTATAATAAATTCTTCATTCTATATTATTCATTGCAGTTTTCCTTCTCTGATCAACCCTTGACTGGCAATTTGATACCAGAATGCTAGGAAGTACCACCAAAAAAACCTAAAATAGGTGCCAAGGCTTTGATATAGAGTAGTGGGGTGGGAAGAAGTGTGAGCTGGCAAAGCATTAGGAAGACCTTGGAAAGACAAAAGGACCTCATGGAGAGTGTTAGCAAAAACCTTTAACACCTTGACAAGGATGCCAGTAAGGGCTTAATAGAAAGTGATAGAAATGGTGTTGAAACTTTGAAGAAAGATTCACTTGTTACATGGTGACACAAAGTTTAAGAAAACCATTTCCCATATTAATGCAGAATATAGAAAATGTCCTAATGAACTTGGTGATTTGGTTAAGATTTCCAGGCAAAATGTTAGGGTACTATCAGATTTTTTTTTCCAATCTATAATGAAATAGGAGACAAAAAATAAATGAAATAAATATTAGTGTTTTGGTGGAATTATGAAAAAATATAAAGGATCTGAACAGTCTAACTAGCCAGCAAAAAGTTCTTGAATTAAGAAATGGCTTTTGAGCGAAGATCAAATTTGGGATATGGCTGTAAAATTCTTACAAAGAACTCAAAAAGCTCTAAGGCAACACTTTGTAGTCCATTTCAAATTGACAAAAGTTTGTTTAGGGTCTTAAAGGAATACCAGATCTACTCCATTAAATAATTGAGCTTTAAAAAAAACCTGGGGCGCCTGGGTGGCTCAGTTGGTTGAGCGTCCAACTTCGGCTCAGGTCATCATCTTGCAGTCCGTGGGTTCGAGCCCCGCGTCGGGCTCTGGGCTGACAGCTCGGAGCCTGGAGCCTGTTTCGGATTCTGTGTCTCCCTCTTTCTCTGACCCTCCCCTGTTCATGCTCTCTCTCTCTCTCTCTCTGTCTCAAAAATAAATAAATGTTAAAAAAAAAAAAACTTAAGCATACTATTATTCAACAGTATACTCACAGGAAATCCAACAAAGAGGATTTGTCTCAAAGGTATTGTGAGTATACTTTTTGTCTAAATTCATTGATGATAAATTGATTACCATATTTTCTTTATATCCATAATTTTAACCCCATGTTTTATAGGAAGTATATCAGATTATAATGAATGAGTCAGAAACAGTACAAAAAAAATTACTCTTGGGGGCACCCGGGTTACTCAGTTCAGTTGAACATCAGACTATTGATTTTGGCTCAGGTCATGATCCCAGGGTCATGTGATTGAGCCCCACATTAGTCTACTCACTAAGTATGGAGCCTGCTTGAGATTCTCTCTCTCTTCCTCTGCTCCTCTCTGCCTTGTGTGCTCTCTCGCTCTCTCCCTCAGAATAAATAAATAAACATAAAAAAATACTCTTGGGTCTCTGGGTTTGTTTGTTTGTTTTCCCCAGTAGGTAGTAGGCTAAGGAATGAACTCATTTTCAAACAAGTCATTTATTACAAAGAAAGGATAACTAAGAGAGTAGAGTCAAAATTCCAATAAGTACAAATGGGAGCTACAAAAAACAACTTTCTGTAAGGAAAATTCAGTTCTAACCAAGGAATTGAGAACTTGTCCCCGACTTGATTCCACAATAGCTGTTGTTCAATACTTGGTTTTGAAAAGTACATGTTGTTTATCCTATGTCTATCCTTCCATTGTCTGCTGGGTGTGGGCAGATAAGATGCTTCTTTAGTTTATAAGTCTTCATATTTAAAACAAGAAGATTATTCAAAGAGCTATGCCTAAGATAATATATATCAGGAGATTTATACAAGCCTATACCTGATTTAAACAATATTTTGGAATTCAAGCCTAAGCCTGATGCAGTGAAAGATAAAATTCTTGTGTGTTTCTGTGAGGAAGATCCACTTTAGACATAAAGACTCCTTCAGATTGAAAATAAGGGGACAGAGAATTATTTATCATGCTAATGGTCAAAAAAAGAAAGCTGGTGTAGCCACACTTATATCAGACAATCTAGACCTTAAAATAAAGACTGTATCAAGAGATGCAGAAGGGCATTATATCATAATCAAAGGGTCAATCCACCAAGAAGACCTAACAATTGTAAACATTTATGTGCCAAATGTGAAAGGACCCAAATATATAAATCAATTAATCACAGACATAAATAAACTCATCGATAGTAATGCCATAATAGTTAGAGACTTCAACACCCCACTCACAGCAATGGACAGATCATCTAATCAAAAAAATCAACAAAGAAACAATGGCTTTGAATGACACACTGGATCAGATGGACTTAACAGATATATTAAGAACACTTCATCCTTAAGTAGCAGAATATACACTCTTCTCCAATGCACATGGAACATTCTCCAGAATAGACCATATACTGGGACACAAAGCAGCCCTCAGCAAGTACAAAAACATTGAGATCATACCGGGCATATTTTCAGACCATAATGCTATGAAACTGGAAATCAAACACAAGAAAAAATTTGGAAAGGTAACAAATACATGGAGACTAAAGAACATCCTACTAAAGAATGAATGGGCTAACCAAGAAGCTAGAAAGGAACTTAAAAAATTCATGGAAGCCGAAGAAAATGATGATAACACCACAACCCAAAACCTCTGGGACACAGCAAAGGCAGTCATGAGAGGAAAGTATATAGCAATCCAGGCATTCCTAAAGAATGAAGAAAGATCCTAGATACAAAACGTAATCTTATGCCTTAAGGAGCTGGAAAAAGAACACCAAATAAAACACCAAACCAGCAGAAGACAGGAAATAATAAAGATTAGAGCAGAAATTAATGCTATCAAAACCAAAAAAACCAGGAGAACAGATCAATGACACCAGAAGCTGGTTTTTTGAAAGAATTAACAAAATTGATAAACTACTAGTCAGTTTGATCAAAAAGAAAAAGGAAAGGACGCAAATAAATAAAATCAAGAATGAAAGAGGAGAGATCACAACCAACATAGCAGAAACAAAAACAATAAGAGAATATTATGAGCAATTATATGCCAATAAAATGGGCAACGTGGAAGAAATGGACAAATTCCTAGAAACATATACACTACCAAAACTGAAACAGGAAGAAATAGAAAATTTGAACAGACCCATAACCAGTAAGGAAATCGATTTAGTAATCAAAAATCTCCCAAAAAACAAGAGTCCAGGGCCAGATGGCTTTCCAGAGGAGTTCTACCAAACATTTAAGGAAGAGTGAACACCTACTCTCCTGAAGCTGTTCCAAAAAACTCGAAATGGAAGGAAAACTTCTAAACTCTTTCTATGAAGCCAGCATTACCTTGATTCCAAAACCAGACAGAGACCACACTAAAAAGGAGAACTATCGACCAATTTCCCTGATGAACATGGATGCAAAAATTCTCAACAAGTTATTAGCCAACCATATCCAACGATACATTAAAAAGAATATTCACCACGACCAAGTGGGATTTATACCTGGGATGCAGGGTTGGTTCAATATCTGCAAAATAATCACTGTAATTCATCACATCAATAAAAGAAAGGACAAGAACCATATGATCCTCTCAATAGATGCAGAGAAAGCATTTGACAAAATACAGCATCCTTTCTTGATAAAAACCCCCAAGAAAGTAGGGATAGAAGGAGAATACCTCAAGATATAAAAGCCATATGCGAAAGACCCAACACTAATATTATCCTCCATGGGGAAAACCTGAGAGCTTTCCTGCTACGGTCAGGAACAAAACAGGATGTCCACTCTCGCCACTGTTATTCAATGTAGTATTGGAAGTCTTAGCCTCTTCAATCAGACAACACAAAGAAATAAAAGGCATCCAAATTGGCCAGGAGGAAGTCAAGCTTTCACTCTTTGCAGATGACATGATACTCTATATGGAAAACCCAAAAGATTCCACCAAAAACTGCTAGAAATGATTCATGAATTCAGCAAAGTTGCAGGATATAAAATCAATGCACAGAAATCGATTGCATTCCTATACACCAACAATAAAGCAACAGAAAGAGAAATCAAGGAATCAATTCCATTTACAATTGAACCAAAAAAAACCATAAAATACCTAGGAATAAATCGAACCAAAGATGTCTTCACAGAGTTAGAACAAATAATCCTAATCATTATATGGAACCAGAAAAGAATCCAAATAGCCAAAGCAATCTTGAAAAAGAAAACCAAAGCAGGAGGCATTACACTTCCAGACTTCAAGCTGTACTACAAAGCTGTAATCATCAAGACAGTATGGTACTGGCACAAGAGTAGACACTCAGATCAATGGAATAGAATAGAGAACCCAGAAATGGACCCACAAACGTATGGCCAACTAATCTTTGACAAAGCAGGAAAGAAGATCCAATGGAATAAAGACAGTCTCTTCAGCAAGTGGTGCTGGGAAAACTGGACAGCAACATGCAGAAGAATTAACTTGGACCACTTTCTTACACCATACACAAAAATAAACTCAAAGTGGATGAAAGACCTCAATGTAACACAGGAAGCCATCAAAATCCTCGAGGAGAAAGCAGGCCAAAACCTCTTTGATCTTGGCCGCAGCAACTTCTTACTCAACATGTCTCTGGAGGCAAGGGAAACAAAAGCAAAAATGAACTACTGGGACCTCATCAAAATAAAAAGCTTCTGCACAGCGAAGGAAACAATCAGCAAAACTAAAAGGCAACCGACGGAATGGGAGAGGATATTTGCAAATGACATATCAGATAAAGGGTTAGTATCCAAAATCTCTAAAGAACTTATCAGACTCAACACCCAAAAAACAAATAATCCAGTGAAGAAATGGGCAAAAGACATGAATAGACACTTCTCCAAAGAAGACATCTAGATGGCCATCTCACTCGAGAAAATGCTCAACATCACTCATCATCAGGGAAATATAAATCAAAGCCACAATGAGATACCACCTTACACCTGGCAGAATGGTGAACATTAACGACTCAGGCAACAACAGATGTTGGCGAGGATGTGGAGAAAGAGGATCTCTTTTGCATTGTTGGTGGGAATGCAAGCTGGTGCAGCCACTCTGGAAAACTGTATGTAGGTTTCTCAAAAAACTAAAAATAGAACTATCCTAAGACCCAGCAATTGCACTATTAGCCATTTATCCAAGGGATACAGGTGTGTTGTTTCGAAGGGACACATGCACCCCCATGTTTATAGCAACACTATCAATAATAGCCAAAGTATGGAAAGAGCCCAAATATCTATCGATGGATGAATGGATAAAGAAGAGGTGGTATATATATACAATGGAGTATTCCTTGGCAATCAAAAAGAATGAAATCTTGTCCTTTGCAACTACATGGATGGAACTGGAGGGTATTATGCTAAATGAAATTAGTCAGTCAGAGAAAGACAAATATCATGACTTTACTCATATGAGGACTTTAAGAGACAAAACAGATGAACATAGGTGAAGGGAAACAAAAATAATATAAAAACAGGGAGGGGGACAAAACAGAAGAGAGTCATAAATATGGAGAACACACCGAGGTTATGGGAGGGGTTTTTGGAGGGGGGATGGCTAATTGGGGAAGGAGTACTAAGGAATCTACTCCTGAATTCCTTGTTGCATTATATGCTAATTAATTTGGATGTAAATTTAAAAATAATTTTTAAAAAAGAAATAAAGGTAATTACCATAAACTAGAATACAAAAGAGAAATAAATGAACTCAACAATATATCAAATACACATTTTCTCCAGTGAAAGGGAAGAAAGAACTAACTCAAGTAACATAACCTACCCAAAGTCAAAACAGAATTGAAAAGAATTATTGACCTATCATTAATTGGTATCTTTTTCACTGTGTGGACTAACATTTCTGGACTACTTTGTCTGTATTTCTATAAGATTAATCAAATAATTAATATATTGGATAATACAGGCAGATTTCTCACTGTTAAGGAAAGAAGTTACAAATGCAGAAAAGGTGGAAACTAATATCAATCATGAGGTGTTATGTTGGAATTAAAAGTGTCAGAGTGAATTCATTTTTTAATATATGAACAACAGATGGATAAAAGATAGATAGATGATAGATAAAAGTTTTATATGTATAGTATGGGCTTGTATATATACATGTATGTGTTTTGTAAATAGAATTGAAGAAGTTGATGATAGATAGATGGATAGATAGATAGATAATTTCCTAAGCCTGTCTGCTAAAGAAGGCCTAAAAGCAATGACACCTTAGTAGTAATAGATATACATATTGACTCCTAAATACCATTTTCCACTCAAAAGAACTGAGGGTCTTTGGAGGTGGTGACTGCCTATAGGTCTAAGCAGAGCAGTACAACATGATCCTCAAACACTTTGTGAATTCAAGGTGTTCTCAAAAACTGATGGACCCTTGTCAAAAGGATACAGAAATGAGCTTCAAGGAGTTCCTACTGGCCAAATCTGAAACTATTAAGGCATTGAAATAAATAAAGTGTGAGTAAAATAATCCATGAGTCCATACTGATATAAATAAATGACAAAAATTACAAAAAAGGATGACGACTGAGAGAGCTTGTGTGGAATGTCAACTAATAAATGTAGAAAAAATGACAGAGTTAGAAAATGACATTTTGGCCACATTAAAAATTATTTCAGGGAAGAATCATCAATGAAAGCTAAACCTAAGGGGTAAATATTTTATGAAGACTAGGCTATTTATACTGGTTTAGATTCATGTCCCCACAAATTACTTATTGATTACAGTGGGAACAATAATAACATGGCAGTGAAGAAATTTGGCAGAAACTACCAAGTGGTCAAATTTAAGATCACAAATAAGGGGACAAACTGAAGCCATGCACCTTCTGATATGCAGTGTGGATGAAATCAGTACCTTGTGTTCCTGATAAAAATGTTTAACTTTGGTATAATCATGAAAACAACCTCAGACAAACGTTTACCAAAAAGTATTTAGAAAATAAACTGGCCTCTATCTTCAAAATGTCAAGGTCACTGAAACAAAGAAAATTTTAACAACTTTTTCATGTGAAAGGAGACTAAAAAGACATTACAATGGAAAACAGTGCATATTTGACGAGATCCTGAGTCAAAAACAAAAATAGCCATAAATGGCCTTAGTAGGACCAAGGGTAAAATTTTAATATAAGTTGAGATTAAATAATAGCATTGTATAATATTAAATTTCCTTCTTTATATGCATGTATAATGGTTCTGAAAGAAAAATTTTCTTTGTCCTTAGGTAGTACTGAATAAAACATTTAGGGGTAAAGTGCAAACTTAATGCCTGAAATTTACCCTCAAATGACTCAATTTTTTATTCTCAGTTTATTTACTCTCTATTTACTCAAATGATACAAATTGCATGTGCATATGTATGTGGATGGATACAAAATATAAAGAGAGAACAAAGAAAGTGAGCAAGAGTAAGCAGATGATAAGGCAAATTGAAGAGAATGTTAACAAATAGAATGAGCAAGGGTTATTGGGATTTCTTTGTACTGTTTTTACAATTTTTCTGTGAGTTTGAAATTATAAATTAAAATCATTCTCCCACCAAAAAAAAAGGATATCAGTGACAACTTGGAATTTTCAGGTTAGCCAGAACAAACACATTGCAAGCTTGGAAAGAACAGATTCTTGGATATATGCCTTAACTATTATAGGAAGATTAACTTTACCCTGACATCTAAACTGTGATAATCACAAGCTTGATACATTCTCAAAAATTCTGTTTTATATGGTGCTCAGTTGGTTAAGTGTCCAGCTCTTGACTTTGGCTCAGGTCATGATCCCTTGGTTTGTGGGTATGAGCCCTGTGCTGTCAGTGCAGATCCTGCTTGGGATTCTCTGTCTCTCCCTCTCTCTCTGTCCCTCCCTTGTTCATGTGCTCTGTCTCTCTCTCTCTCTCAAAATAAATAAACTTTTAAAAAAAATCTGTTTTACTATGGAATTTCATAGTCACTTTAAGACCAAGTAATCAACTTTAAAACGAAGGTATAAATAAAAGATGTGCCTGTTTTTTAAAATATTCTATATAAATCCTTAAATTACTAAAAGAAACTTGTCCATATTGTAAATGTAATCATGTTAACAAAACATTATTTATGTTCACTGGCATACTGCAAGAGTATAAATTCTAATTCACAAAGCACATGTCATATACAGTTTTTCATTTTCTCTAATAATTTGTTAGCAGTTAATTTTATGTATTCAATTTTCTAAGTCCCGTTGAAATTCAATATTGACAGTGAAGTGTTGAATATTGCTAATTAAACAATGCATCATTCAGAAACAAAAGATTTGAGAATTATTCTATAATTCAATATATACTTCTAAGACAATCAAATTAATTGGTATAATCTTATTAGAGATAAATATTGGGATAATTTACTACAGATACAAAGAATATCAGCGGAAACAATACAAAAATATAATGAGAAATTAATATTATGACATCAAATTTATATTAGCCAAATAGCATACTTAATGTTTTATTTAATGATGATGACTTCCACTAGAATTTAAAAATAATTATGATCATTTTATGGATATTATACAAAATAACTTTTGAAACTTAAAATACCTTCAATAATAACAAAATATGTATTTCTTATTTCTCAATGATAGCTTAAACCTCTGTTTTCAAAAATTTTCTTGGGGCGCCTGGGTGGCGCAGTCGGTTAAGCGTCCGACTTCAGCCAGGTCACGATCTCGCGGCCCGTGAGTTCGAGCCCCGCGTCAGGCTCTGGGCTGATGGCTCGGAGCCTGGAGCCTGTTTCCGATTCTGTGTCTCCCTCTCTCTCTGCCCCTCCCCCGTTCATGCTCTGTCTCTCTCTGTCCCAAAAATAAATAAAAAATGTTGAAAAAAAAAAAAATTTTCTTGTTGATGTTCAATCTACCCTACAGAAAGAAACCTTTTAGCACATAGCTAAGTCTTGAGAAATGTCAAGTGCTTGCAAACTGAAAAGAAAAAAATGTCTTTTCAGGGATATGGATCTGGCATATTTAGAAAGTGACTTGATGTAGACAAAGTGTAAAGCAGGAGGAAGGGGAAAGCTCGGATTATGACTGGAGACTAAGCTTGGGTGATGGGTTAGTGTTAGATTCTAAACAGGCTCATAAAGTGGGGCGCCTGGGTGGCACAGTCGGTTAAGCGTCCGACTTCAGCCAGGTCACAATCTCGCGGTCTGTGAGTTTGAGCCCCGCGTCAGGCTCTGGGCTGATGGCTCGGAGCCTGGAGCCTGTTTCCAATTCTGTGTGTCTCCCTCTCTCTCTGCCCCTTCCCCGTTCATGCTCTGTCTCTCTCTGTCCCAAAAATAAATAAAAAACGTTGAAAAAAAAATTTTTAAAAATAAATAAATAAACAGGCTCATAAAATCAAGATAAGATATTTAGTTTATCTTACAGGCAAGAAAAACATTAACCAATTTAAAATTTGATTTTTTTGTAGAAACATATCTTTGGAAAAAAATCCTGGCAGTCATATGAAAATGAAGGGTATGTATTCAAAATCAAAAGGAACTTAGTGATAAGATCAATTAGAAGATTTTTTTGTATTGAAGTAAAGACGACACACAATGTCATATTAGTTTCAGGTGTACAATATAATGATTTGACAACTATTTACATTATGCCATGCTCACCACAAGTGTAGCTGGCATATAGTCTGTTGCCATACAGGGGATTATTTTCATAGATCAATCAAGTGATGTCAGGGTCATAAACTATATGAAAATAACAAAGGGGGAAGAATCTTTAGTTTTGGGCGATTTTTTGTACATTGTGCTGATATCTGGCTTTGGAGACCAGGGAAATGGCAGAACGAACACTGTCTGAAATGTGTACTTTGTAGCGGGTGGGGGTGATACTGGTCACGAAATACAGTAGACCATTAGGAATACGCCCATCTTCATACCTCCTCTGGCAGAAACCAAAGCAAGGAAAGTGCATTAACTACGTAGTCCATGTGAACAAACAGACAACGTGCTTCATTTCTGACCTAGTTTTGAGAGTTCTGCACATGCGTTGCTACACGAAATGCTAGATAAAATGCTATGTGGCCAGGGGGACTAACTACTACATGCAGAGTTACACAGCAAGCTACTCCCAAAATAGAGGGGCAGAGTTACTTTCTAAAAATAGCATGAGTCAGCATGCCCAGATTTGTTCATTCTGTTAGCAAATGTATATTGAGTTTCTATTACATATCAAGCAATATTCTAAAAACCATTTAAGGGGTGCCTGGGTGGCTCAGTCGGTTGGGCAGCCAACTACAGCTCAGGTCATGATCTCATGGTCTGTGAGTTCGAGCCCTGCATCAGACTCTGTGCTGACAGCTTGGAGCACTGGAGCCTGCTTCAGATTCTGTGTCTCCCTCTGTCTCTACCCCTTCCTTGCTTGCTCTCTGTCTCTCTCTCAAAAAAAATAAAATAAAATAAACATTAAAAAAATTTTTTTAAACCATTTAAAGCTATAAAGAAAACAGAAAAAAACCCTCTGACTTCATATAGTTTACAGTCTAATGGATGACCTTATTCATTTATAGAATTAACTTACTCTATGAAATGACTTGGGTATGCGTTGGTGATGAGAACATGAGAAAGATACAAAGCTAAGTTTCAAGCATGAAACATAAGCAAGAAAAGATAGATTTAGTAGAGTTAAATAAAACAACAGCAGTTTGATTGTAATACAACCTGTCTGGAATGGTGTGAGTATGTTTTTATTTTTTTAATTTTTTTTAATATGAAATTTATTGTCAAATTGGTTTCCATACAAAACCCAGTGCTCATCCCAACAGGTGACCTCCTCAGTGCCAATCACCCACCCTCCCCTCCTCCCCACCCCCCCCCCCCCCCGCCATAAACCCTCAGTTTATTCTGTTATTAAGAGTCTCTTATGGTTTGGCTCTCTCCGTCTCTAACTTTTTTTCCTTCCCCTCCCCCATGGTCTTCTGTTAAGTTTCTCAGGATACACATAAGAGTGAAAACATGGTATCTGTCCTTCTCTGTATGACTTATTTCACTTAGCATAACACTCTCCAGTTCCAACCACATTGCTACAAAAGGCCATATTTCATTCTTTCTCATTGCCACATAGTATTCCATTGTGTATATAAACCACAATATCTTTATCCATTCATCAGTTGGTAGACATTTAGTCTCTTTCCACAATTTGGCTATTGTTGAGAGTGCTGCTATAAACATTGGGGTACAAGTGCCCCTAGGCATCAGCACTCCTATATCCCTTGGGTAAATTCCTACAGTGCTATTGCTGGGCCATAGGTAGGTCTATTTTTAATTTTTTGAGGAACCTCCACACTGTTTTCCAGAGTAGCTGCACCAGTTTGTATTCCCACCAACATTGCAAGAGGGCTCCCGTTTCTCCACATCCTTGCCAGCATCTATAGTCTCCTGATTTGTTCATTTTAGCCACTCTGACTGGCGTGAGGTGATATCTCAGTGTGGTTTTGATTTGTATTTCCCTGATGAGGAGTGATGTTGAGCATATTTTCATATGCCTATTGGCCATCTGGATGTCTTCTTTAGAGAAGTGTCTATTCATGTTTTCCGCCCATTTCTTCACTGGATTATTTGTTTTTCGGGTGTGGAGTTTGGTGAGCTCTTTATAGATTTTGGATATTAGCCCTTTGTCCGACATGCCATTTGCAAATATCTTTTCCCATTCCGTTGGTTGCCTTTTATTTTGTTGATTGTTTCCTTTGCAGTGCAGAAGCTTTTTATCTTCATGAGGTCCCAATAGTTCGTTTTTGCTTTTAATTCCCTTGCCTTTGGGGATGTGTCAAGTAAGAAATTGATGTGGCTGAGTCAGAAAGGTTTTTTCCTGCTTTCTCCTCTAGGGTTTTGATGGTTTCCTATCTCACATTCAGGTCCTTTATCCATTTTGAGTTTATTTTTGTGAATGGTGTAAGAAAGTGGTCTAGTTTCATCCTTCTGCATGTTGCTGTCCAGTTCTCCCAGCATCATTTGTTAAAGAGACTGTCTTTTTTCCATTGGATATTCTTTCCTGCTTTGTCAAAGATTAGTTGTCCATACATTTGTGGGTCCAACTCTGGAGTCTCTATTTTATTCCATTGACTATGTGTCTGTTTTTGTGCCAATAACATGCCGTCTTGATGAGTGCAGCTTTGTAGTAGAGGCTAAAGTCTGGGATTGTGATGCCTCCCGCTTTGGTTTTCTTCTTCAAAATTCCTTTGGCTATTTGGGTCTTTTGCGGTTCCATACAAATTTTAGGATTGCTTGTTCTAGCTTCGAGAAGAATGCTGGTGCAGTTTTGATTGGGATTGCATTGAATGTGTAGAGAGCTTTGGATAGTATTGACATTTTAACAATATTTATTCTTCCAATCCATGAGCATGGAATGTTTTTCCATTTCTTTATATCTTCTTCAATTTCCTTCATAAGCTTTCTATAGTTTTCATAATGCAGATCTTTTACATCTTTGGTTAGGTTTATTCCTAGGTATTTTATGCTTCTTGGTGCAGTTGTGAATGAGATAAGTTTCTTTATTTGTTTTTCTGTTGCTTCATTACTAGTGTATAAGAATGCAACTGATTTCTATACATTGATATTTTTTCCTGCGACTTTGCTGAATTCATGTATCGGTTCTAGCAGACTTTTGGTGGAGTCTATCGGGTTTTCCATGTATAATACCATGTCATCTGCAAAAGTGAAAGCTTGCCTTCATCTCTGCCAATTTTGATGCCTTTGATTTCCTTTTGTTGTCTGATTGCTGAGTCTAGGACTTCCAACACTATGTTAAACAACAGCAGTGAGAGTGGACATCCCTGTCGTGTTCCTGATCTCAGGGGAAAAGCTCTCAGTTTTTCCCCGTTGAGGATGATATTAGCTGTGGGCTTTTCATAAATGGCTTTTATGATGTTTAAGCATGTTCCTTCTATCTCGACTTTCTCGAGGGTTTTTATTAAGAAAGGATGTTGAATTTTGTGAAATGCTTTTTCTGCATCGATTGACAGGATCATATGGTTCTTATCTTTCCTTTTATTAATGTGATGTATCACACTGATTGATTTGTGAATGTTGAACCAGCCCTGTAGCCCAGGGATGAATCCCACTTGATCATGGTGAATAATTCTTTTTATATGCTGTTAAATTCGATTTGCTAGTATATTATTGAGAATTTTTGCATCCATATTCATCAGGGATATTGGCCTGTAGTTCTCTTTTTTGCTGGGTCTCTGTCTGGTTTGGGAATCAAAGTAATACTGGCTTCATAGAATGAGTCTGGAAGTTTTCCTTCCCTTTCTTTTTTTTTTGGAACAGCTTGAGAAGGATAGGTATTATCTCTGCTTTAAATGTCTGGTAGAATTCCCCTGGGAAGCCATCTGGTCTTGGACTCTTATTTGTTGGGAGATTTTTGATAACTGATTCAATTTCTTCGCTGGTTATGGGTCCGTTCAAGTTTTCTATTTCTTCCTGTTTGAGTTTTGGAAGTGTGTGTGTGCTTAGGAATTTGTCCATTTCTTCCAGGCTGTCCAGTTTGTTGGCATATAATTTTTCATAGTATTCCCTGATAATTGCTTGCATTTCTGAGGGATTGGTTGTACTAATTCCACTTTCATTCATGATTTTATCTATTTGTGTTATCTTCTTTTTCTTTTTGAGAAACCTGGCTAGAGGTTTATCAATTTTGTATATTTTTTTCAAAAAACCAACTCTTGGTTTCATTGATCTGCTCTACAGTTTTTTTAGATTCTATATTGTTTATTTCTGCTCTGATCTTTATGATTTCTCTTCTTCTGCTGGGTTTAGGCTGTCTTTGCTGTTCTGCTTCTATTTCCTTTAGGTGTGCTGTTAGATTTTGTATTTGGGATTTTTTCTGTTTCTTGAGATAGGTCTGGATTGCAATATATTTTCCTCTCAGGACTGCCTTTGCTGCATCCCAAAGCGTTTGGAATGTTGTATTTTCATTTTCTTTGTTTCCATATATTTTTTAATTTCTTCTCTAATTGCCTGGTTGACCCATTCATTCTTTAGTAGGGTGTTCTTTAACCTCCATGCTTTTGGAGGTTTTGCAGACTTCTTCCTGTGGTTGATTTCAAGTTTCATAGCATTGTGGTCTGAAAGTGTGCATGGTATTATCTCAATTAGTTTATACTTATGAAGGGCTGTTTTGTGACCCAGTGTGTGATCTATCTTGGAGGATGTTCCATGTGCACTCAGGAAGAAAGTATATTCTGTTGCTTTGGGATGCAGAGTTCTAAATATACCTGTCAAGTCCATCTGATTGAATTTATTATTCAGGGCCCTTTATTCTTTATTGATCCAGTGTATAGATGATGTATCCATTGCTGTAAGTGGAGTATTAAAGTCCCCTGCAATTACCACATTTTTTTCAATAAGGTTACTTATGTTTGTGATTAATTGTTTTATATATTTGGGGGCTTCCGTATTTGGTGCATAGACATTTATAATTGTTAGTTCTTCTTGATGGATAGACCCTGTAATTATTATATAATGCCCTTCTTTATCTCTTGTTACAGGCTTTAATTTAAAGTCTAGTGTGTCTGATATAAGTATGGCTACTCCAGCTCTTTTGAGTTCCAGTAGCATGATAGATAGTTCTCCATCCCCTCACTTTCAATCTGAAGGTGTCCTCAGGTGTAAAATGAGTCTCTTGTTTTTTATCCATTCTGATACCCTGAGTCTTTTGGTTGGAGCATTTAGTCCATTTTCATTCAGTGTTATTATAGAAAGATATGGGTTTAGAGTCATTGTGATGTCTGTAGGTTTCATGCTTGTAGTGATGTCTCTGGTACTTTATGGTCCTTGCAACATTTCACTCACAGAATCCCCCTTAGGATCTCTTGTATGGCTGGTTTAGTGGTGATGAATTCCTTCAGTTTTTGTTTGGGAAGACCTTTATCTCTCCTTCTATTCTAAATGACAGACTTGCTGGATAAAGGATTCTTGACTAAATTTTTTTTCTGTTCATCACATTGAAGATTTCCTGCCATTTCTTTCTGGCCTGCCAAGTTTCAGTAGAGAGATCCATCACTAGTCTTATCGGTCTCCCTTTATATGTTAGGGCATGTTTATCCCTAGCTGCTTTCAGAATTTTCTCTTTATCCTTGTATTTTGCCAGTTTCACTATGATATGTCGTGCAGATCAATTCAAGTTACGTCTGAAGGGAGTTCTCTGTTCCTCTTGGATTTCAATGCGTTTTTCCTTCCCCAGATCAGGGAAGTTCTCAGCTATGATTTGTTCAAGTACACCTTCAGCCCCTTTCTCTCTCTCTTCCTCCTCTGGAATCCCTATTATACGGATATTGTTCCGTTTCATTGCATCACTTAGTTCTCTAATTCTCCCCTCATACTCCTGGATTTTTTAATCTCTCTTTTTCTCAGTTTCTTCTTTTTCCAAAATTTTATCTTCTAATTCACCGATTCTCTCCTCTGCCTCTTCATCCTGAGCTGTGGTCGCCTCTATTTTATTTTGCATTTATTTATTTATTTATTTATTTATTTATTTATTTATTTCCTGACTCTTTCTTAGTCACTTGATCTCTGTAGCAATAGATTCTCTGCTGTCCTCTATACTTTTTTCTAGCCCAGAGGTTATTTTTATGACTATTATTTCAAATTCATGTTCTGTTATATTGCTTAAATAGTTTTTGATCAATTCATTACCTGTCACTACTTCCCGGAGTTTCTTTTGAGGAGAATTCTTCCGTTTCGTCATTTTGGATAGTCCCTGGAGTGGCGTGGAACTGCAGGGCACTTCCCCTGTGCTGTCTTGAATAACTTGTGTTGGTGGGCAGGGTCACAGTCAGACCTGATGTCTGCCCCAAGCCCACTGCTGGGGCGACAGTCAGACTAGTGTGTACCTTATCTTCCCCTCTCCCAGGGGCAGGACTAACTGTTGAGTGGTGTGACCCCTGTCTGGGCTACGTGCACATTGCCAGGCTTGTGGTGCTGCTTGGATGGGATCTGGCGCATTAGCTGGGGTGGATCAGCAAGGTGCACAGGAGCAGGAGGGGCAGGCTCAGCTCAATTTGCTGCTTTGCTGTCTGGTGGTCCCCTGCAGAAGGGGCCCTGCAGCACCAGGAGGGAGGCAGACACATTGGAGGGATGGATCTACAGAAGCACAGCGGGTGTTTGCGAGGTGCAAGCAAGTTTGGTGAACTCATTCCCTTTGGGATTTTGGCTGGGGGACGGAAGAGGGAGATGGCACTTGACAGTGCCTTTGTTCCCTGCTAAGCTGAGCTCTGTCATCCAGGGTTCAACAACTCTCCCTCCCATTGTCCTCTAGCCCTCCTGCTCTCGGAGTAGAGCTGTTGACTCATAACATTCCAGACGTTAAGTCCCACTGGGTGTCAGAACACACTCCATCCAGCCCCTCCGCTTTTATAAGCCAGACTCAGGGGCTCTGCCTTGCAAGGCCGGCTACTCCTCCACTGCCCCAGCTCCCTACCACCAGTCCGTGTAGCACGCACTGCCTCTCTGCCCTTCCTACCCTCTTCCGTGGGCCTCTTGTCTATGCTTGACTCCAGAGAGTCTGTTCTGCTGGTCTTCTGGTGGTTTTCTGGGCTATTTATCCAGATGTGGGTGGAATCTAAGCGATCAGCAGGACGAGGTGAGCCCAGTGTCCTCCTATGCCACCATATTCCAGTATGTTTTTAATAAATATATGTATATCTTATGTCTAAGGGAAGCTGGAGACTGAGAATTTGTAACTATACAGTGTAACAGTGTGTGCAAAAGAAAGTGTGCTATGATCCAAAGCATCACAGTTATACTGTGTAGGCAGAAAACTCCCATATTTCTGGGATATATTATAAAATTTAGGGGCGCCTGGGTGGCTCAGTCGGTTAAGCGGCTGACTTTGGCTCAGGTCATGATTTCGTGGTCCGTGAGTTCGAGCTCCACGTTGGGCTCTGTGCTGACAGCTCAGAGCCTGGAGCGTGTTTCAGATTCTGTGTCTCCCTCTCTCTGACCCTCCCCCGTTCATGCTTTGTCTCTCTCTGTCTCAAAAATAAATAAAGGTTAAATTTTTTTTTTTAATTTAATAAAATATTCTCCAAGGAGTTCTGATTGACCTCATTCTACTTATTGCTCCAAAGCATGTCTTTAACATGATTGTCTGACCAAAAGTTCCCAACATGAGGATGTACACTATGAGAATGACTACTAATAATTGATTCCTGTGAATCAATATATATATATGTATTCTTTATATATTGATTTATATATATATATATACATACATACATACATATGTTATTCTTTATATATTTTGTATATTAACTCCTTATCGGATATATGTTTTTGCAAAATGTTCTCCTATTCTGTAGGCTACCATTTCATTTTGTTGATTATTTACTTTGCTGTGTATAAGCCTTTGAGTTGGATGTAGTCCTATTCCTTGATTTTTGCATTTGTTGTTTGTGTGTTTGGTGTCATGTGCAAAAAAATCATCGCTAAGACCATTACTGATGAGTTTCTTCCCGATGTTATCTTCTAGGAGTTTTATAATATCAGGTCTTATATTTAAATTTGTGACCCATTTTGAGTTATTTAAATCTTTTTTTAATATTTATTTATTTCTCAGAGAGATAGCATGCACGTGTGCTTGCACAGGGGGAGTAGAGAGAGGGAGACAGAGATTCCAAAGTGGGCTCCATGCTGACAGTAGAAAGCCTGATGTCGGGCTTGAACTCACAAATGGTGGGATCAGGACCTGAGCTGAAGTTGGATGCTTAACTGACTGAGTCACCCAGGTGCCCCCATTTTGTGTTATTTTTTGTGAATGGTGTAAGATAGCAGTCTAATTTTATTGTTCTGCATGTGTTTCTCCAGTTTTCCCAGCACAATTTGCTGAAGACACTTTCCCACTTACACCAAACCCTGCTCCTCTGTGCCTGGTAACTGTTTATTTAGTGGAGCAAGACGGACTCTGGGCCAATGCGGCCAGCCTCTCCTCCAGACCAGCACAGCCAGCACAGCCAGCACAGCCAGTACCCTGAAGCATCAACAGACAATTCTTTGCTTTCTTTTGGACCTTCTTCCTTTTTCTTTTGGAATCAGGCTCACAGTTCCTTTTTTTTTCTATTTCATTTTTTCCTTTTTTTTTTTTTTTTTTGGAATCAGGCTTTTTTATTATTTTCCCTTCTTTTATTTTTTCTTCTGCTTTTTTTTTCTATTTTTCTTTGAAATCAGGCTTATAGTTTTTGATTCTCTGTTTTTGTTATTGTTGTTGTTCTCTTTCTTTTTCTCCTTTTTTGGGATCAGGTTTCCCCCTCCCCTTTTTTTTCCAGGGTTACCTCAACAAATTAAAGCAAACCCAGTTAAAGGTCCAAACACTCCACCACTGCAAGCAAGGAGGAGCTCTGCAGAACACTGACCAGTGGGAAAGAGCAGCCTAGACACAACAGCAAAATGCACACAGCATACACCAAAAACACTTCCTGGAGTGCCAAGCCCTGGACAGTATATGACACTTTTTAATATATAGTACTATCAGGAGCAGGAAACATAACAAGCTTTTAAGGGCAAAAGACAGAAACTTACCCAAAAAGACGAGATGGAGGAAATCCCCCAAAGAAAGGTCAAGAAGAAATCACAGCCAGGAACTTGCTCAAAACAGATATAAGCAATATATCTGAATAAGAATTTAGAACAACAGTCATAAGACTACTAGCTGGGCTTGAAAAAAAAAAAAGCACAGAAAACACCAGACAAACCCTTGCCACAGAGATCAAAGGCCTAAGAACTAATCAGGATGAATTAAAAAGTGCTATAACTGAGGGGCACCTGGGTGGCTCAGTTGGTTGAGCATTTAACTTTGGTTCATTTCATGATCTCACGGTTTGTGGGTTCAAGTCCCGTGTTAGGCTCTGTGCTGACAGCTCAGAACCTGAAGCCTGCTTTGGATTCTGTGTCTGTCTCCATATTGGAAGCACCCAAATATATAAATCAACTAATCATAAACATAAAGAAACTCATTGATATTTATACCATAATAAGAGACTTTAACACCCCACTTATAACAATGGACAGATCATCTAAGCAGAAAATCAACAAGAAAACAATGGCTTTGAATGACACACTGGACCAGGTGGACTTAACAGATCTATTCAGAACATTTCATCCTAAAGCAGCAGAATACACATTCTTCTTGGGTGCACATGGAACATTCTCCAGAATAGATCACATATTGAGACACAAATCAGCCCTCAACAAGTACAAAAAGATGGGGATCATACCATGCATATTTCCAGATCACAATGCTATGAAACTTGAGGTCAAATAAAAGAAAAATTTGGAAAGCCCTCAAATAAATGGAGGTTAAAGAACATCCTGCTAAAGAATGAATGAGCCAGAAAAATAAGAAGAAATAAAAAAATACATGGAGGCAAATGAAAATGAAAACACAGCAGTCCACACACTTTGGGATGAAGGAAAGGCAGTTCTTTGAGGAAAGTACATTGTAATTCAGGCCTATCTCAAGAAGCAGGAAAGGTCTCAAATACAACCTAAACTTACACCTAAAGGAGCTAGAAAAGGGGCAGCAAATAACACCCAAAGCCAGCAGAAAAAAAAGGAAATAATAAAGATTAGAGCAGAAATAAATAATATAGGAACAAACACACAAACAAAAAACAATAAAACAGATCAATGAAAGTAAAAGTTGGTTTTTTGAAGAATAAACAAAATTGATAAATCCCTAGCCAGACTTCTCAAAAAGAAGAGAGGACCCAAATAGATAAAATTATGAATGAAAGAGGAGAGTTCCCAACAACACTATAGAAATACAATTATAAGAGAATACTATGAAAGTTTATATGCTAACAAACCAAACATTCTGGAAGAAATGGACAAATTCCTAGAAAATCCCACACCTCCAAACCTCAGACAGAAAGAAATTAAATATTTAAATAGGCTGATAACTAGCAATTAAATTGAATCAGTTATCAAAAATCTCCCATGAAAAAAGAGTCCTGGGTCAGATGGCTTCCTAGGGGAATTCTACCAGACATTTAAACAATAGTTAATACCAATTTTTATCAAACTTCTCAAATTTCAAAAAAATAGAAATTGAAGAAAGCTTCCAAGTACATTCTATTAAACCAGCATTACCTTGATTCCCAAACCAGAAAAAGATCCCATTGAAAAGGAGAATTACAGGCCAATATCCCTGATGAAGCTGGATGCAAAAATTCTCACCAAGATAGTAGCAAATCAAATTCAACAGTACACTAAAAGAATTATACACCATGATCAAGTGGGAATTATTCCTGGGCTGCAGGGCTGCTTCAACATCCACAAATCAATCAACGTGATACACCACATTAATAAAAGAAAGAATAAGAACCATATGATCCTTTCAATAGATGCAGAAAAAGCATTTGACAAAATCAGCATCTTTCTTGGTAAAAACCCTCAAGAAAGCCAGGATAGAAAGAACATACCTTAACATAATAAAAGGCCCACAGCTAATATCATTCTCAATGGGGGAAAACTGAGAGCTTTCTCCCTGATATCAGGAACATGACAGGGATATCCACTCTCACCGCAGTTGTTTAACATAGTGTTAGAAGTTCTAATCTCAGCAGTCAGACAACAAAAAGAAATAAATGGCATACAAATTCGCAAAGAAGAAGTCAAACTTTCGCTCTTTGTAGATGACATGATACTCTACATGAAAAACCTGAAAGACTCAACCAAAAAACTTCTAGAACTGATATGTGAATTCAGCAAAGTCGCAAGATATAAAATCAATGTACAGAAATCAGTTGCATTTCTATACACCAACAATTAAGCAGCAGAAAGAAAAATCAAGGATCAATCCCATTTACAACTGCACCAAAAACCATAAGATACCTGGGAATAAACCTGACCAAAGAGGTAAAAGATCTGTATGCTGGTAACTATAGAAATCTTTTGAAAGAAATTGAAGAAGACACAAACAAATGGAAAAAATTCCATGCTCATGGATTGGAAGAACAAATATTGTTAAAATGTTGATACTACCCAAAGCAATCTACATATTCAATGCAATCCCTATCAAAATAACACCAGCATTCTTCACAGAAATAGAACAAATAATCCTAAAATTTGTATGGAACTACAAAAGACCCAGAATAGCCAAGGTAATGTTGAAAAAGAAAACCAAATCTGGAAGCATCACAATTCCAGACTTTAATCTGCATAACAAAGCTGTAATCATCAAGACAGTATGGTACTGGCACAAAAACAGACAATAGATCAATGGAACAGAATAGAAAACCCAGAAATGGACCCACAAATGAATGGTCAACTAATCTTTGACAAAACAGAAAGAATATCAATGGAATAAAGACAGTCTCTTCAGCAAGTGGTGCTGGGAAAACTGGACAGCGACATGTAGAAGAATAAAACTGGACCACTTTCTTACACCATATACAACAATAAATTCAAGGATGAAAGACATAAATGTGAGACAGTAAGCCATCAAAATCCTCCAGGAGAACACAGACAGCAACCATTTTGACCTCAGCCGCCACAACTTCTTAGTACACATGTCTCCAGAAGCAAGGGAAATGAAAGCCAAAATGAACTATTGGGACCTCACCAAGGTAAAAAGGCTTCAACAACCAACAAAGAAAACAATCAACAAAACTAAAAGGCAACCGATGCAATGGGAGATATTTGCAAATGATGTATCAGATAAAGGGTTAATATCCAAATTCTATAAAGAACTTACTAAACTTAAAACCCCAAAAACAAATAATCCAGTGAAGAAAAGGGCAGAAGACATGAATAGACACTTTTCCAAAGAAGACATCCACATGCCCAATAGACACATAAAAAGACACCCAACATCACTAATCATTAGGGAAATCTAAATCAAAACCACAATGAAATACAACCTCACACCTGTCAGAATGGCTAAAATTAACAATTTAGGAAACAACAGATATAGACGATGATGCAGAGCAAGTGAAACACTTTTACCACTGTTGGTGGGCATGCAAACTGGTGTAGCCACTCTGGAAAACAATATGGAGATTCCTCAACAAGTTAAAAATAGAATTACACTCTAACTCAGCAATTGTACTACTAGGTATTTATCCAAAATATACAAAAATCCTGATTCAAAGGCATATGCACCCCAATGTTTATAGCAGCACTATCAACAATAGCCAAGTTATGAAAAGAGCCCAAATGTCCATCGGCTGATGAATGGATAAAGAAGATGTGGTACATATATATGTGTATACACCACACACACACACACACACACACACACACACACATACACACACACACACACACACACACACACACACTATGGAATGTTACTTGGCAATCAAAAAGAATGAAATCTTGCCTTTTGTAACAAATAGATGGAACCAGAGGGTACTATGCTAAGAAAACAAGGCAGTGAGAGAAAGACAAATGTCATATGATTTCACTCATTATATGGAATATAAGAAACACAACAGTGGAATATAGGGAAAGGGAAAGAAAAAATAATACAAAACTAGATAGGGAGACAAACCATAAGAGCCTCTTAAATATAGAGAACAACCTGAGGGTTGCTGGAGGGGACGTGGCAGGGGGAAGAGGGCAAATGGGTGATGGGAATTAAGGAGAGTACTTGTTGGGATTAGCACTGGGTGTTATATGTAAGTGATGAATCACTGGGTTCTACTCCAGAAACCAATACTACACTGTATGTTAACTGACTTGAATTTTAATAAGTAAATTTTTTAAAAAAGGGTACAAACCTGTAATGCGTAGTAAATATGCCATAGAGGTTTAGTGTACAATAAAATGAATGATTTTAAAAAGTTAAATAAAATGAAATAATAAAATAAAATAAATATGATCAATAATACTGTAGTATAATGATATAATGTGATAAATATTGCTTCAATGGCAATCATATTGCAATATATAAATGTATCTAAGCAACACTCTATACCTTAAAATTACAAATTATAACATGTCAAATTTATCAAATAAATATATAAATAATAAAGGCATAAATATCAGTGCAAAAAATTTATTTCCTTTGCACATACTTTGATTTTATTAAAAGTAATTTTAAAAATATCCAAGTTATACAAGATGAATAAATTCTAGAATCTGATGGGGGCGCCTGGGTGGCTCAGTCGGTTAAGCAGCCGACCTCAGCTCAGGTCATGATCTCGCGGTCTGTGAGTTTGAGCCCCGCATCGAGCTCTGTGCTGACAGCTCAGAGCCTGGAGCCTGTTTTAGATTCTGTGTCTCCCTCTCTCTGACCCTCCCCAGTTCATGCTTTGTCTCTGTCTCAAAAATAAATAAACGTTAAAAAAAAATTAAAAAAAAAAGTTCTAGAATCTGATGTATAGTACTATGCCTATTTTACACTTACAAATTCAAGAGGGTAAATATCTTGTAAAATATTCTTTGCCCAATAATATATGTATTATATATCCATGCATATTATAGCACAATAAAAAATAATTTCATATGGATTATATAAACAATAAAAATATAAATAGAATCATAAAAAATATCTTCAAGGGGTGCCTGGGTGGCTCAGTCAATTAAGTGTCTGACCGGCTCAGGTCATGATCTCGCGATTGGTGGGTTTGAGCCCCGCATCAGGGTCTGTGCTGACAGCTCAGAGCCTGGAGCCTACTTCTGATTCTGTTACTCCCTCTCTCTCTGCCCCTTCCCTGCTCACTCTCTGTCTCTCAAAAATAAATAAATGTGAAAAAAAATTTTTTTAATATGATATTCAAATTACAGAAATAAAAAATAAAAAATTGTAACTATCATGTGTAAAGCAAATAGTTTGTAACATCTAATACTTGAGATAATAAAATCTCATATTTATTACTTCAGCTAAAAGCACAATATGGGAGGAATAATAAGTATCAAAACAATCTACTTAAGACTATATTGCCTCATATGTAATGGTTTATATTACCTTTAATTTCACAGTTAAATACTGGTTTTAGCGACCAAATAAAGTAATGACAGTTTTGGAATCTGTCCAGGCAAAAGCACCCTCTGTATTTAAAAGAACCTTAATTATAAACCATATCTTCTGAATGTTAGGAAACAGATGTAATTTACTCCATTGTTTAAAAAAAAAAAAAAGAGGTAAAAGTTACTACACACAGAATTGTGCCAGAACTTCACAAAAATTAAACATATTCTATAATAAAAAAGGTATTTGTAGTATTTTATCATTAGATTCAACATGATTAAATTAAGCATATGTATTCAGCCTTTGCTCTTTACATGACTAACATACACATGTTATGTTAGGAGTGAAAATCACTACACTACCAAAATTTAAAGGAAAGATAATAGTTGAAGTTAAAGAAAATGGCCTTTTTATAAAACTAATATATATATATATATATATATATATATATATATAGAGAGAGAGAGAGAGAGAGAGAGAGAGAGAGAGAGCAATAAAATGGGTAAGTATTCAATATAGCAATAAAATGGGTAGTTATTTGCTGATCTGGACACTACCTACAATTTCACTACAACTGATGAATTTCTGCCAAAAGAAAAAGAGTAAAAACTAATCACTCTAACTATGTCTCCATAATAATCAAGGAGAAACATGATTGAAGCATGTTGAAATGAAGCATTTTTCAAGATTTTTACATAATGAGTCTCTCTGCAGATTTTCTTAGCAGATTTTTCGCCTCTGATTAAGTTCATGCGTCTCACACAAGCAACATTTGAGAAAAATGGTAAAAGAAAATATACTCAAGACAATCTTTTAGACAAGTCTCCTAGGACAAAATATGTATTGGATTTTTTCCCTCCAATTATGCCTTAATGCCCTCTCTCTACCCACCATCTCTCTATACCTGCCACACACACCACCAACACACACACACACACACACACACACACACACACACACACACACTTATAGCTATCAGGCTCTTTGTGTCACAGGGTTCACACAGAAGAAAGGAAACATTTGTTTCTATATCAAAACTTACAATGAATTTAAAATTGTCACCCTTATTCATTTATTTATGCTATTAAGTGTCAGCGATTTTCTTTAAATCTTTATTGGGGTGGGTCATAATATCCAATCTTGGTATCCAGATAAAGAAAGTGATTACTTAATATATTAATTCATCAACCATATATAAATGATTATCAAAAAGCCCATAAAGTGGCTTTCAGTTCAGTGAATTTCTTTTGTTTTTATGTTTATTTTATTTTGAGATGGGGAGAGAAAGAGAGAGAGAGTACACACACAAGCAGGAAAATGGCATAGAGAGAGAGAATTCCAAGCAGGCTCCTCAGTGGGGAGCCTGACATGGGGCTTAATCCCACAATGATGAGATAATGACCTGGGCCAAAATCAAGCGTCAGACCCTCACTAGACACAACCACCCAGGCACCAGTTCAGTGAATTTCTAAAGCGAGATAAAATTTGCGTTACTCTTATTTTAAGTTATGCTGTAAACAATAAATATCTCATCTGGATTTTTTTAAGCCTTAGTTTTCCTGTAGGTTTCTTTCAAATCAAATATGATGCAGCATGTTAAATATATTTTTACATCAACCAGTTTAATCGATCTTACACATGCAATGATGAGAGACTACTCAATCTGTTATATTATAAATATATATATTTTTTATTCTGAATATGTTTCTATGTGTTATATACATCTACAGCCATGTTTAACTGAAATACCTTTCTATT
This sequence comes from Neofelis nebulosa, assembly GCF_028018385.1. Classification (NCBI taxonomy): domain Eukaryota; kingdom Metazoa; phylum Chordata; class Mammalia; order Carnivora; family Felidae; genus Neofelis; species Neofelis nebulosa. Next base: position 61,691,771 of record NC_080784.1, on the reverse strand, counting down.
TATAATTTTTAAATGACTTCTATGGTGGTTATGCTCACAGACTTCTGTTTTGCTTGTTGTTTGTCTCTGGAATGTAATAAAGGAAGAGAAACATCTCTTCTTCCTCTTAACTTTTACTGTCTGTCTTGTCTTGAATTGCATTTAAGACAGTAACTAATGTATACAAATAAATGCTCTTTAGTAAATGTACAGAGTTGTATAACTGTCAACAGAATTCCATTTTAGAATATTTCCATCTCTACAAAAAGATCTCCCATGCCCCTTTTGAGTCAATCACTTCTCTTCTGCCCTGTCCCACCCACCCCCAATACAGTCCCAGGCAAAACGTAATCTTCTGTTTCTGTATACGAAGAATCAGTTTTGAATTAGCTTTTTCACTTGACATAATATTTTTTGAGGACTATCCATGTTGTAGCATGGATCAATGGTTTATTCCTTTTTTATTGCTGAATAATATTCCTTTAAATGATATACCATTTTTTTTTTCTATTTACCAGTTTATGGACATTTTGATTATCTTTACTTTTTGGTTATTGTGCATAATATTGCTATTAACATTCAAGTTCAAGTCTTTTTGTATATATATATATATATATATATATATATATATATATATATATATATATGTTTTCATTATTTTAGAGGAGATACCTAGGTGTAGAACTGTTTGGCTGTAAGATAAACTTTTATTTTACATTTTGAGAAACTACTAAACAGTTTCCAAAGTGGCCGTACCATTTTAAATTCCTACTTGTATTGTACAAGAGTTCTAATTTCCCCACATCCTTAGCAACATTTGCTATTTTACATTTTTTAAAATCATGGTGGGTGTGAAGTGATATCTCATTGTCATTTTAATTTGCACTTTCCTAAAAAGTAATGACGAGAGGGGCGCCTGGGTGGCGCAGTCGGTTAAGCGTCCGACTTCAGCCAGGTCACGATCTCGCGGTCCGTGAGTTCGAGCCCCGCGTCAGGCTCTGGGCCGATGGCTCGGAGCCTGGAGCCTGTTTCCGATTCTGTGTCTCCCTCTCTCTCTGCCCCTCCCCCGTTCATGCTCTGTCTCTCTCTGTCCCAAAAATAAATAAAAAAAAAAAACGTTGAAAAAAAAAGTAATGACGAGAAGTATTTTTCCATGTGTTTATTAGCCACATCTTTGCATTGCATATCTTCTTTAGTGAAATGGCTATTTAAATCTTTTGCTTATTTGTAAAACGGCTTGTCTTTTTTTTTTAATGTTTATTTACTTTTGAGAGAGAGAGAGAGAAAGACAGAGTGTGAGCCAGGGAGGGGCAGATAGAGAGAGAGGGAGCCATAGGATCTGAAGCAGGCTCCAGGCCCTGAGATGTCAGCACAGAGCCCGATGCAGGGCTCAAACCATGAACCGTGAGATCATGACCTGAGTTGAAGTCGGATGCTTAACTCACTGAGCCACCCAGGCGCCCCTGGCTTGTTTGTCTTTTGATTCTCAGGCTCCTTTATATATTCTGTATACAAGCCCTTTATAGGACATTTAATTTTGAAGTATTTTCTCTGCAAGTCTGTGGCTTTTCTCTTCATTTTCTTTACAGAATATTTTGAAGGTTAAGTATTTTTAGTTTTGATGGAGTTTAATTAATCAATTCCCCTTTTTTTTCTTTTTTTGATTATGATTTTGGTGCCCTATTTTAGAACATTTTGCCTAACTCAGGTTTTAAAGATTTTCTCTTAAGTTTTTCTTAAAATTTTATAGAATCTCTTACCTTTAAATCAATCCACTGTGAGTTATTTTTAGGTGGGTATTTTATGAAGTTCAGTCCAAATTCACCTTTGTGTATGTGAATATCTAATTGTCCCAGAACTATTTGCTGAAAAGTCTATGTATTTTTCATTGAATTCCCTTGATTTCTTTGTTGGAAATCAACTGACCATAAATGTAAATTTTTATGTAGACAATTCTAGTCCATAGATCTAAATGCTTATGTTGGTGGTAATACCACACTGTTTCGATCACTGTAGCTTCATAAATAAATTTTGAAACCAGGAAGTATAAGTCCGCTATGCTCATTCTTTACTTTAAAACTATTGTGACTATTCTGGATCCTTTTCCTTTCCATAAAAGTTTTAGGATTGACATGAAAATGCTATCCTAAATGTTGGGATTTTTACGGAGATAGCCATTCTCAACAATATTAAATTTTCCAATCCATGAACATGTCTCAACTTATTTAAATCTTCCTTAATGTCTCTCAATAATATCTTGTAGTTTTCAGTGTACAGATTTTGCACTTTTTTGCTAAATTTATTTCTATAAATTTTACTCTTTTTGATGCCAATGTGAATTGAATTCTGAATGTCATTTCAGTATCATTCACTGCCAGTATACAGAGATGTAATTGATTTGTGTACTTTGCTCTTATAGTTTGTGATTGCGCTAAGCTTGCTTATTAGTTCTAGAAGTGGTTTTATGGATTCCTTGGGACTTCTACTTACAGAGTCATGTCATCTATAAATAAAAACAAATTCACTTTTCCCTTTCCAATACAGATGCCTTTAGTTTCTTTTTGTTCCCTTGTTACACAGGTAGAATCCCAATTCAACAATGAATAGGAGTAATAGGAATAAATTTCTTTCCCTTGTTCTCAAACTTAAGGGGGATCATTCACTCTTTCACCATAAGTATGATTTTAGCTTTAGTTTTTTCTTACCTGCCCAATGTCAGGTTGAAAGGCCTCACTTTTGTTTTCTTGAAATCAATTTTCTTTTTCTTTAATGTTTATGTATTTATTCAGAGGGGGCCAGAGAAAGAGAGAGGGAGAGACAGAATCCCAAGAAGGCTCTGTGCTGTCAGCTCAGGGCCCAGCACAGGGCTCAAACTGAGGAACCATGAGATTATGACCTGAGTGAAATCAAGACTATGTCTCTTAATCAACTGAGTCATCCAGGTGCCCCTGAAAGGGCTCATTTTTTTCCAGTTTATTGACAGTTTTTATCAACAACAGATGTCAGATATTGTCTTTTTTTTAATATCTTACTGACATGAACATGTAGTTTTGTCCTTTATTCTATTAATATGGTGCATTCCATTAATTAATGGTCTGATAAATCAAGCTTGAATTACTGGGATAAATTCTATTTGTTCATGGTATATAACCCTTTTCATATGTTGTTGGATATGGTTTATTGATATTTTCTTAAGAAATTTTGCATCTATGTTCATGAGTGGTGTTGGCCTCTAGTTTTCTTATAATATCTTTGTCTGGGTTTGGCATTACTGGTCTCATAAAATAAGCTAAGTGGTTTCTCCCCCATTTTCTGGAAGATTTTATGAGGTACAGGTATTCTATCTTCCTTAAATATTTGATAGAATGGTTTCTCTTTTAATTCCTTTCAAATATTGATTGATGTTCCCCAGGGGATCTGTTCCAATTGTGTTCTAGTATTGTTTTATGTATCCTTCTTCAATTAGCTAATCCACACTCCTACTATGAGCTTGCAGTCTACGGCCATACTACCCTGAACATGCCCAATCTCCTCTCGTCTCTGAAGCTATCAGCTTGCAGCTTGTAGGCTAAGGATTTCCCAATGGTTCTTCAATTTAAATTTCCCTCTTGAGTTCTATATTTGTCTTTTCAACTGCTTATTGTCTATTTGTATCTAAATGGTTACTGACAATTCAAATACCCCAAATGTCCTAACTGTATTAATGGAGTAAAAGTCACCTATTTGCACTCAGAGCCATAGACTTACCCACATCTACTTTTCACCACCACATATTTAATAAGCACCAAATATTACAGTATTACTTCCAAAATATCTCCTGAACTTTTCTTCTATTATTCTTCTCTGATACCGTCATTATTTCTCACTTGGGTTAAACTATTCACCCAACTGCTTTCTTTGTCCTTATTTTTGGGCCACTTTCAATTATGTGTTTCAACCAAGAGGCATCCTTTGAATATTAGAGGTGAAAACACAAATGTCCCTCAATTTCTCAGTGAAATCTTCAATCAAAAGAAAAGCAGTATATGCCAATGCAATCTGGCTTTTATAGCCCCTGGGATCATAGTCATAAAGAAGACTAGTGCATGCCCTGTTGGTATTTACTCTTTTTTTTTTTTTTCCTTATCTCCTGATAATGTAAAAGCTCTGCCTCAGGTTAATACTGTCCTTTTCTCCATTAAGAATGCATCCTCTCCTTAATTATTTCTTTCAATGATGATGTAAAATTTAAGGTTCCTTACCCAAAGCCTTATATCCAGAGGAAAATTATCAGGTGTATGGTAACATCCCAAACATAAATTATTAATAACCTTACCATAAGATAATTTTCTTTAATTTTCTCATTTGAATGTCTGCTTATATAATTTCCCTAAGATCTGTAGTCTGCAAAAATAGGTAGTTTTTTATGAACTGAAAAGCCAAGCACTAGTATATATGTGTAGATAGATAGATAAATAGATAATAAAACTTGGGGGGGGGGGGCAGGGGGACAAACATGACAAATAATAAAAAGGAATTATTTTCATACCCTATCCCTTAGAAGGCTAAATGAAATACATTTGCTTGTAAATGTGTATTATAGTTAAAATCATAAAAAGCAATTACAGTGACATTTTCAGTCATCTGCAGTACAATGCCAATTACCGGAGATGCCCACAATTATATATTTAAACTAACTGCCATTAATAAAAGTGCCTATTTAACAAATCAGTTCACTTTACAAATGAAACAACAGTTAATACCAATTATCAGTTGTCAAGGTAACAGCTGAATACTAAAAGGCGGCTATTTTTCTCCTTTAACTTGTGCAATCTGCTTCCTAGATGGGCGCATAGGGTATAAAGTCAAACATCTACGAGAGTACAATCCTTAGGTCAGATACTCTTTCTCTGACATTTAAACACTACCATTAAAGTTATATTGAAACACTATTAATTATGCCCGATTGTATCCTTGTCTAGGTTTTAAACCAAATAATTACGGAGTATTTATATCTCTAGATATTTCTATATTACTAGTTAGAAAAATATGCTTTACAAAATTGTGAGATTTCTCCTTTCAAAAGAAGCCACTTTGTGTAAAATTAAAAAGGTTTGCACACCCATTTCACTTTCACATAAATCATCTACAAAAAAAAGTTACATATGAGACCTTAAAAGAATCACTTGATTGTAATTTTTTTTCTAATTCACATTCCCTAAACTTTAAAAATATATTTACAAGAGAGTTTTTGTTCAATCTCCTTTTCAATGTCTGGTGTTACTTCTTCTGTAGAGTCTTAACTTTTAGTGTGTAAATACTTCATGCTTTGTAGCACTTGTAGATAAAAAAGTAATATTTAAGTTCAAATTTTCTCATATTAATTACAAGATGAATACATTATATGAATTACAAAATGTTTAAATTTTTGATGATATATCTGATAAGGAGTTAATATCCAAAATATATAATGAACTTACACAACTCAACACCAATAATAATAATAATAATAATTCAAATAAAAGTGAGCAGGGAACTGGGGTGCCTGGGTGGCTCAGTCAGTTAAGAGTCCGACTCCTGGTTTTGGCTCAGGTCATGATCTCATGGTTTGCGAGTTAAAATCCCATGCCTGGCTCCATGCTGACAGTGCAAAGCCTGCTTGGGATTCTCTTTCTCTCCTCTAACATTGTCCCTCTCCTGCTCTCTCTTTTTCTCTCAAAATAAATAAAGTTAAAAAAAAATAGTGGGTGGAAAACTGAATAGATATTTTCCAAAAAAGACATCCAGATGGTTAACAGACACATGAAAAGATTCTCAATCATCACATCATGAGGGAAATGCAAATCAAAACTGCAATGAGGTATCGCCTCACACCTGTCAGAATGGCTAACATCAAAAACACAAGAAATAACAAGTTTTGGTGAGGATGTGGAGAAAAAGGAACAGCTGTTCACTGCTGGTGAGAATGCAAATTTGTGCAGCCACTGTGGAACACAGTACGGAGGTTCCTCAAAAAATTGAAAATAGAATTATCATATGACCCAGTAATTCCACTACTAGGCATTTACGCAAATAAAATGAAAACACTAATTCAAAAAGATACATGCACCCCTAGGTTTATTGCAGTATCATTTACAATAGCCAAGATATAAAAGCAACCTAGCATTGATGGAGAAACAAACAAACAAACAAAAGATGTAGCATATATGTATGTATGTATGTAGATAGATATATAGATATAGATATAGACACAATGGAATATTATTCAGACATTAAAAAGAATGAAATCTTGCCATTTGCAACAACCGGGTTGAATCTAAGGAGTATAATACTAAGTGAAATAAGTGAGTCAGAGAAAGACAAATACCATATGACGTCAGTCATATGTGAAATTTAAGAAACAAAACAAATGAACAAAAAAGGAGACAAAAATATCCAGACCCTTAAATATGGAGAACAAATTGCTGGCTGCCAGAAAAAAGCCAGATGGGAAGATGGGTGAAATAAATAAAGGCAGTTAAGAGTACACTTATCTTGATGAGCACTGAAAAATGTATAGAATTGTTGAATCATCATATTGTACACCTGAAACTAATATAACACTGTATGTTAAATATACTTCAATAAAATTTTGATATTTAAACATCTCTGGTAGGTAGAAAATATATCATATTTATTCATAACAATTTCTGGTATGTCTCTGATTTGTTTATGATTAGTTATAAAAGAATCAGCACAGGGGCGCCTGGGTGGTTCAGTCGGTTAAGCGTCCGACTTCGGCTCAGGTCATGATCTCGCGGTCCGTGAGTTTGAGCCCCGCATCGGGCTCTGTGCTGATGGCTCAGAACCTGGAGCCTGCTTCTGATTCTGTGTCTCCCTGTCTCTCTGACCCTCCCCCCATTCATGCTCTGTCTCTCTTTGTCTCAAAAATAAATGTTAAAAAAATTAAAAAAAAAAGAATCAGCACAATCATAAAAGTGAGTATATTGAGGATATTAAAAATTATCTAGACCTGCGGTTTTTGTAGTGTAGTCCCTGGATAAGTTACATCAGCATCACCAGAGAACATATCAGAAATGCAAATTATCAGGACTCAATCCAGCACTATGGAATCAAAGGTTTTGTGGGTGGACCCAGCAATCTGTCCCAATTTATCCTGCTGGCTATAATGATGCATGCACAAGTGTGAGAAACTCTGGACCAGACTAGTGCTTCCCAAACACTTGTCCACAAACCAATGTTGATTAATGGCAAAATCATACCACTTAGCATCAAATGGAACGCTGCCAGAGAATGAGACCACCAAGAGTTAGAGATCTGCATAGAGACCCTAATATGCTTGCATCTTCACTTAGCATTTTGCTTTCCTTTAAACACAAACTCTCTCTTTCTGTACATTTTGGTAATAAAATACATAGATTTCACATGAAATTCTTTTGTTTCGTTCGTTTACTCTTAGTAGTGGGCATACAGAACCTTACCTAACATTTAGATACATTGGACCACAGCTCATGAAAATTAACTACACTGGGGATCCATTTAAAAGCTGATTTTGAGGGGCACCTGGGTGGTTCGGTCGTTAAGCGTCCAACTTCTGCTCAGGTCAGGATCTCCCAGCTTGTGGGTTCGAGCCCCGCCTCAGGCTCTGTGCCAACAGCTCAGAGCCTGGAGCCTGTTTCTGATTCTGTGTCTCTTCTCTCTGACCCTCCCCTGCCCACACTCTGTCTCTCTGTGTGTCTCTTTCTGTCTCTCTCTCTCTCTCTCAAAAATAAACACTTAAAAAAAATTTAAGCTGATTTTGAGTCATGGGATGGGAGGCTGGAATGGAGAGATGGCAGATGAATACAAGTAACTGGCTGGTTCAAAAACAACAGATCACTACCTTGTTCTGTAACTTGATTCAAATGAGTTTCAGTGTGTAAGCAGAGTTTTTATGACCAAGGGCTGATTTATTTTGACGTAGCAAAAGTTGTCTAAGGGTGAACAGAAGTTGTAGTGGTAAATACAGTGAGGAACAGAGAGTGACATCTGTTCATAGTAGCTTTTGCTACTGTACTTTGTTTTTAGTTTATTTTTTTTCCCTTCACAAATTAAGGAGATGTTTTTTCCATGGTTTCTGAAAGGTGATAGATATAGAAAGATATTTTTATATGGAAGTTGTTTATTGGAGTGGTGCCTGGGTGACTCAATTGGTTAAGCATCCAACTTTGGCTCAGGTCATGAACTCATGGTTCGTGAGTTCAAGCCCTACATGGGGCTCTCTGCTGTCAGCACAGACCCTGCTTCAGATTCTATGTCCCCTTCTCTCTTTGTCCCTCCCCACTCTCTCTTTCTGAAAAATAAATAAACAGTAAAAAAAAGAAAGTTAATTTTTGGACAGTGATCAGATTAAGACAGAACAGACTTAAGCTGCAACCAACTCATACCTGGGTAAGAATTAGATAATTGTCTTACTTGTAAAAAGTATTACTGATTACAAGAGGTTATAAAATATAGGCACAATTTCTTTATGCAGAACAAGACAGTGCCTAGTACAGTGCTATGTGACAAAATCTGTGATGCATTGAATAGTGCTAATTAATCCTCCATAATAATGTCACAAAATTCCTCCAAACCAAAATATATTCAAAGACTCAACCTTTTTTTTTTGTTTTGTTTTTTGAGGAGAGCTCAACTACATATTGCAGAAATTTTCAAAAAAGTTGTTGAATGGATTTAATAATCCATGAACTTGGTGGCCCTGTGTAGGTTTTATTTTGCTTGTTTCCATTCAAACTCTCTACCAAAGGAAGACAAATAATGATATCAAAAACCTCAGATGCATCTTTTCCTAACACCACTAATCTGCCTCTTTGCAAGCAAGAACGGTCCAAATGAAGAATCCTTGAAATGTTTACTACACAAAAGTTATTTTCCCATTCATTCAATATTTTTTAAAATATTTATTTATTTTGAGAGATAGAGAGCAAGTGGGGGAGAGGCATTGAGAGAGGCATAGAAAGAATCCCAAGCAGGCTCCACACTGTCAGTGCAGAGCCCAATGCGAGGCTCAAACTCACAAGTCATGAGATCATGACCTGGGCCAAAATCAACAGTTGGATGCTTAACTGATTGAGCCACCCAGCCTCCCCCATTCAATGAATTTGTTAAATAGCATTCCCCTGTGTTAATCATTACCTTTCCCAAATACTCCCATTAAAAATTCAGTTTGTCCTAGATCTTAATCCATCACTATAGTAAGACTGTTCTTAATAGGTTACCTAGCCTCTTCCAACATCATTCGGGTCAGCCCTAGAGGACGACGGTCCATGGCATGCCTTGTAAACATCTTTATTGAGTTATATTGGATTTGCTATCAACATCAAGCCTTATGGGATATAAATCCACTGAAATCAGGCTTTGGTTTTTGACCTATAAAAAGTGCTTTTATTGAAGTCATTCATTACCTCCATCAAAATTCAATGATTAGACATTGATCCTCTTTATAGATCTATCCGCAGCATTTAAGAAAGAAAAAACAACAACTTGATCATGTATTCCAAACACTTCTTTGCTTGATTTCCTAATTTTACTCCTACTCACTGACTACTCTTTTCCCTCTTCCCAGCCCTCTTAAAGCTATTTGTATCAAGCCTCAATCCTTAAATAACTACTCAATACTAGTGCCATTGGGGAATGCATCAAGTCTTCTGGCTATAAATAAGATCTATATGCTGAGGATTGCCAAATACATATGTCCAGTCTTGACCTCACTTCAGAAATCCAGCCTTGCTAATATAATGCATATACTTTATCTCTACATCAAAGTCTAGCAAGATCTAACTCAATATACCAATAATAATAATAATAATAATAATAATATAATGATGATAATACAATACTCATTCCTACCCAAAATCAACTCTCAATTTTTCCCATATCAATTATTAGAAATTAAATCCATTCAGTTACTCAAGCCAAAAACTGACTCATCTTTTTTCTCATATCCTAAATTTATCAGATTCACAGAATCTGAAGCAGGAAATCAAGTTGGCTCTACCTTTGCATTCTGAGTATCTCTTACCACATTCATGCTATTTACCTGGCTTATATCATGACATGTTTTTACATTTGAGCCTCCTAAGTACTCTACTTGTTTCCTTATCCCTGTTGGTCTATCATCAACCCAATAATCAGAGTTATTCATTTAAAACCTAAGTCAGATCACGTCACCTCTCAGGCCAACCTCCACTGTCTCCTGATCCCTCCTAAAATGATAGCCAAACATGCTATTCTTGCCTGCAAGTCCCTGAATGAGTTCACCAATTGTTTCCCCTCACTTGCCTTATTACCTGCTACATTTCCCTGTCTCCCTTGACTGCATAAACACTAGCGTCTTGCTTTTTTCTTAAACATGCCAGAGACTTTTTAAGTTTGGAGACTTTGACCTTATTCTTTCCTAAGCCTGAAACACATTTCACATGATATGGTCCCTCACCTCCTCTAAGTCTTTTCCAAAAGCCATTTTCTCAGTGAGTTCACCTTCCACACTTAATAAGTCTACCCTATTTAGAATGGAAACTTCCACCAAGCATGGCACCCCTTATTTCCTTGCTCTGCTGTTTTTCTCAATGGCAAGTTCAGCCTCTAACATTCTTTATATTTTAAAATGTATTTTGTTGTTGCTCTTCCTCTTTCAGTGTTTAACCTTGTGATAGTAGTGAGGTAGTGATTGTTGTCTGTTTTGTTCATATCTGTAACCTTATCACTCAGAGCAGAGCCTGGCACAGAAGAAGTAGTCAATAGGGGCACCTGGGTGGCTCAGTCGGTTGAGCGGCCAACTTCGGCTCAGGTCATGATCTTGCAGTCCGTGAGTTCGAGCCCCGCATCAGGCTCTGTGCTGATAGCTCAGAGCCTGGAGCCTGTTTCAGATTCTGTGTCTCCTTCTCTTTGACCCTCCCCCATTCATGCTCTGTCTCTCTCTGTCTCAAAAATAAATAAACGTTAAAAAAAATTTTTAAAAGAAGTAGTCAATAAACACTTTTGAATTAATTATTGAATAAATTATCAAGATATTTTTGTAAAAGAATACTCTTCAGGCAGCTTGCCTTAGAAAGAACAAAGAAGGGAAAGTCCTTCTGCAGCTAGACTCAAAGACTTAGAGTAAGGTCACATGGCTGTGGTTTTCTTCTCATGCTACCACTCCATATTACTTACTGTTTCAGCAACATAAGTATTTTGAAAACCACTATCAATGATTTCTTATCCTATGCAAAATTCATTTAAAATCCTTTCAATGTAGTTAGTTAATCACACCTGCAATATCATTTTAGTTTCTTTCTAATAATAACTAGTCAATGACTTTATGTCCACTGCTTGCTTGATACATGCTATATACAATATACACTCACTACTTTTAAAAAAAATTTTTTAATGTTTTATTTACTTTTGAGAGAGGGAGAGAGAGAGAGAGAGAGAGAGAGAGAGAGAGAGAGAGAGAGAGAGCGCAAGCAGGGGAGGGGCAGAGAGAGAGGGAGACACGGAATCTAAGCAGGTTCCAGGCTCTGAGCTGTCAGCACAGACTGCGGGGCTGGAACCAAGGAACCATGAGATCATGAACCTGAGCTGAAGTGGGTCGCCTAACCAAGTGAGCCAACCAGGTGCCCCTATAGTCACTACTTTTTATTCCTCCCTCTCTCTCTTTCTCACCTCCTCCATCCCTTCCTCTTTTTCCCTCTCTCATCTTATTACATTTTTCCCACTCATGGCTCGGGCAACTTTGCAACAAGGTTAGACACACATATGTATTAATATATCTTTTCAATGATCCTTCTATTATGCAACAGTGTCTCACTTATCCCTAACTGCATTTAATCAAGATTACATTGTGATGATTTTTGCTATGAGGACTCCTGCTGTATTTTAACTTAAAGCAGCTGATATCTGTGACAGAATTATATCCCCATGTATAATTACTCTCAGCAGTCTCAAATAGCATCAGGCTTTCAGACGTCTGTGAGTGGGAATTCCTGAAGTCTCACTCCCATTTACTACTATTGCTTTGATTTGTAAGTGTAAACAATTCAAGATGAGCCATTTCTAGCAGGTGTCAGGATTTAGAGCTTTGAGTTGTATTTAAATCTCAACTGATTCTTCATGGGCTGGTCTTGGAAATAAAATGCACTGCTTTTTCTGGAGTTTGCAGAAGGATCCTTGTATTAGTCTGCTAGGGCTGTTATAACAAAATTCCTCAGACTGGGTGACTTAAACAACAGAAATTGATTTTTGCACAGATCTGGAAAGTAAAAGTCCAAGATCAAGGTATCAGCAGGTTTCCTTTCTTTTGAGGTCTTTCTCTTTGGCTTGCAGATGGCTTCACACTGGGTCCTCACATGATCTTTCTTCTCTGTATGCGTCCATGGGGTCTCTCTGTGCATCCCAATCTCATCTTATGAAGACACCAGGCATATTGAATTAGCGTCCATCTAATGGTCTCATTTTAACTTAATCATCACTTTAAAGGCCCTATCTCCAAATGCAGTCACATTCTGAGGTAATGGGGTTAGGACTTCAACGCATGAATTTTGTAGAGACAGAATTCAGTCCATAACAATCCTTCAGAACTCAGTGTCCTTGGTTTGAACTAATCTTTTAGCTCCACTCCCTCTACTCTGTCTCATACTTTCTGTCATATGCAAAGTAAGAAACGTTTTTTCTTCAAATTAGAATCATGCTAATCATTAACATAAACATAGAGTTCACTACTTAGATGTTGATGTATCAATCTTTCTCTTTCACCCTAAAAGTAGTAGTATATACTCAGGAAACAGGAATCACATACTGAAAACTAAATTAACACATATCACATTCACATATTCATTTGAAAATATTTATTCATTAATATGAGAATATCTACAGAATGGCTATTATTTTTGTAAAGATTATAAAACATATAAGCTAAAGATGATAAAATGTATGAAGCTCTAGTGAGAAAAATTAAACTTACCTGGAGAGACATCTGGATTTGCCTCAACTACCTGGAGCTGGTCTTTATGCCTTTGGAATGTTCTGCCCGATGACAGTACCTGGAGGCCTTGGCCACTGAACAACCTAACAGTGTCACTTATGACAGGAGCTTTGTTCCACACAGTCTATCCTCTACCCCTGTAAGGGCCAGCGGGCTACTATCAGCTACACAATATCTGTTCTACCTCTGGAGGGGCTGGAGATTGAAGGTCAGCTTTGCAGATAGTCCACGACAGAGCTCCATGAAAGTTTCTAGACAGCAAGGCTCAGGTGAGCTTTTCTGGTTGGCGGTACTCCATGTGTACTGTTACCCACTGATACCAGAAAAATAAGGCTGTCCGTGACTCCACAGGGAGAGGACAACCCGAATCTCCACATTCAGATATTTCCTGTACTCTGTCCTGTGCACCTTTTCCTTTGGCTGGTTTCAATATGTATCCTTTAGCTCTAATAAACCATTCCTGAGAATATAACAGTTTCAATGAATTCTGCGAGTCCTCCCAGAAAATTATCAGATCTGAAACTAATCTTGTGGACTATGTTCTAATTTCACAATGGTGTGTATAAGTAATTGAAGGAATATAAAGGGTATTTACAAAAGATATACAAAAGATAAACACAGGGTGAGGATGTGCTATTTACCTAAGGGAATTAAAGTAGTGTTTCCCAGAAGAGATGAAAGCCAATTAGAAATTTGGTGAGGAGTGGCTAGGTGGCTCAGTCAGTTGAGCCTCTGACTTTGGCCAAGGTCATGATCTCATGGTTCATAGGTTCAAACCCTGTGTCAGGCTCTGTGCTGGCTGCTTGGAGCCTGGAGCCTGTTTCAGATTCTGTGTTTCCCTCTCTTTCTCTGCCCCGCTCATTGTCTCTCTCTCTCCCTCTCTCTTCCTCTCTCTCTCTTCCTCTCTCTCTCTCTCTCTCTTCCTCTCTCTCTTTAAAAAAAGAAATTTGGTGAACAACGGAAAGGTCATTTCAAGCACATGGAATCTATGCTAATAGGCAATGGAAAGAATGTAAGAATCTGCATTCTAAAGAATGGACAGTAGAGTGTTGCATGTGCTAAAAATCTGCCCATTTTTAGATGGCTATAACTGTCTTAAGTCTAGTGATACTAATTTTAGACTTCTAGCCTGCAGAACTATGAGAGAATAAATTTCTGTCATTTTAAGCCATTATGTCTGCAATAATCGTTACAGTCATAGGAAACTAAACAGAGTCTAAGACACGTATACAAGATTCTTCTTAAGTCCTTGTCTGAAAATTAAACTGCACCATATAGAATCAAAATCCAAAAAGTCAAGCAAACAAAAATTCCAGCGAATTATAAGCTGGAAAATTCCCAGAGGTCAAATAGGGATAGGACATGATCAATTTCCAACCTGCCAAAGCAGAGAGATCTGGGTGAATATCTTGGTCATTTAGTAGACTAATAGCCTACTCCTAGGATTGCCAAATTTGGCAAATAAAAATACAGGATACCTCGGCAATTTGAATTTCAGATAAACAACATTGCTTTATATAAGTATGTCTTAAATACTGCAACTGAAGTTTCAACGTCCCAATTTTTACTTATAGTATTGCATAGGACATACTTATCCTAAAAAAATGATTTGTTGATTATCTGGATTTCAAAATGACAGGGTTTCCTATATTTTAATCTGGCAGCTCTTCAGACCCATCCTAATAGGCTTCAGAAAAAGTCAGAAATAGTCAAAAATGTCTGCCAACTCAAGGCCAAAAATTCCACAGAGAAAGACAAGAAAATATAAATATTTGACAATGTAATAAATACAATGCCAGTGTCTAATAAAAATAGTCATATAATCTTTCTTTCCCCTTGCAAATATACAGACAATGTGATCTGTAAACTGGGTAAAAATCAGTTAATAAAAACAGACCAAAAATGACAGAAATATTAGAATTTACAGTCAAGTTCCTTAAAACAGTTTTTGCAAAAATATCCAGGAAATTGAAACTAATAATAAAAATAAAAAGGAAAAAGACAGGGACAAAATACAAGACACATATACACAAACATACAAACAAACTTGAAAATTATGAAACAAAAAACTCACTGGTTGAGATGAAAAGCAAATTAAACACTGTAGAAAGAAAGATTACTGAACTTGAGGATATACTAATATCAACTATGCAAATTGAAGCACACGAAGAAAAAATGGCAGTTAACACACAGAGTCTGAAGAGTTTACAGGATATCAACCTGTCTAACAGACATGTAATTGAAGATCCAAAAAACAGGAGTAAAAAGCCAAGAACTAAAACAGGTATTTGAAGAAAAGTGGCCAAATTTTTACAAATAATGTAAAAATTATAACCCTACAGGTCACCTAGGTGGCTCAGTCAGTTAAGCGTCCAACTTCTTCTCAGGTCATAATCTTGTGGGTTTGAGCCACGTGTCAGGCTCTGTTTTGACAGCTCAGTGCCTGGAGCCTACTTCAGATTCTGTGTCTCTCTCTCTCTCTGCCCCTCCCCCACTCACTCTCTCTCTCTCTCTCTCTCTCTCTCTCTCTCTCTCTCTGTCAAAAATAAATAAACATTAAACATTTTCTTTTAAAGTCTAAGTGTACAGATTCAAAATGTTCAACAAACCCCAAACAAAACAAATACAAAGAAAACATCAAGACATCAACAAATTGTGTCAATAATAGCATATTTTATAAAAATATATTGTAAATACAATATCTACTATATATTTAAATATTTTAGATCTATGGCAGTTTAAAAAATGAAAGAAATCCAAAAATCTATCTACAAGAAAAAATTAAATAAAAATTATGTATGAAGAAATCTTCTCCCTTTTGATGAAAGCATATCATGACTCAAGTGCTATTCTTCATTATTTGTTCTTTCCTATTTGTTCTAGAATAGGTACTGATCAATAAACAACAAGAATGTCTTTTCCCATTGGCAAAGTCAGTCTACTGCAATTGCAAATCATCAATTTCTAATATCACATATTTTATCACAACTAAAATATGTATGAGTCATAACCACAAATGTCCTTTTGGGAAATATTCAGCATTCAGAGTAATTCAAGAGCAACATAAGAGATTTTCATGAATAGTCTGTGTAGAGAAATATACTGCATTTTATCAAAATTGTGTTCTTGTTTTATTGATGTGTCTACTTAATTTCAACTAAATTAGTAAACAGTGAATGCTTGATATGTTTTGTGCATTTTCTCTGAAGTTCTGAATTTAACGTGATTAAAAGGACCATTTTCACATTTTAAATCTATATTTTAATAAATGAAGATGATTAAATAGGTGATGGGGGAAATGACTAAATGGATACTTAAATAATGGAAATTCATGTTCCTAAAGATTTGCCAGAAGAAAGGGCAAATCAAGGTGCAAATTAATAAGCAAAATGTCAATTTAGGTTAATTAGAGTTCAAAGTGGCAGCCACATTATTTTCATGGGCAGAAAGATTGCTGTTTATTTCTTCCCTCAAGTCAAAAAAAATAGAATCCAAACTACACAAAATTGCTTCTTTCACTTTCTTAAAAATGGCTGCCCTTTATTTAATAGTGATAATGATTTTATTTTTTTTAATTTTTTTATGTTCATTTATTTTTGAGACAAAGGGAGACAGAGTGTGAGTGGGGGAGGGGCAGAGAGCGAGGGAGACACAGAATCCAAAACAGGCTCCAGGCTCTGAGTTGTCAGCACAGAGCCCTATGTGGGGCTCAAACTCACATGCTGTGAGATGATGACCTGAGCTGAAGTCGGACGTCTAACCGACTGAGCCACCCAGGTGCCCCAAACAGTGATAATGATTTTAAAACCCATGAGCTTATCTTCAACACAACCACACAGATTAACTATGTGAAGAGAGCTGCCAGCATGCAGTTGGCTCTGTGTTTACATCACTGCAGTTTTCATATGGATACCCTTCAGTTTAACACACTCTTGTTCCGTGGCCCCGTGAAGAAAGACACATGGGCAAATGTGTTGCATGTGATAAGGTGCCATGTGAAAATACACGTGGTAATAAAACATAATATATTAAAATCTAGCAGCTTTATCTTTTAAATTGGCTCCACAATTTATGACACATTAAATAAAGGTATATGATTATTTAAATAAAGCTAAAGAGCCCACAATAAATAAGCTAGATTGATGTTCAGTAATACATCATAAAAAGTTAGATCATATAAATTGAGAGACGTTATATTACTTGGACAAAAATATGCCACCAGTAAATGACTGGAATCACACAGGGCTCAGCGACAGGATTTTGATGAATGATAGTCCTGCTATTTATCACATCAAAGCCCTTCATGAAATGGCTGGGATGGCTGGGTGAAACTGCAAATTATATGAATAATGTAAACTTACACCTCCTGAGATTTATTTGCCCTCTTTTTACAGGTCTTGGCTTGAGAGCCAAAGCAACTTTGTGAAAGCATAGCCAATTTCAAGCCTTCACTCTATGTCGTCCTTTTCAGTGTTATGGTACAATTGACATATCAAATTATAAGATGCTTAAAGTGAATAGTGTGGTAATTTGACATATGTATATATTGTAGACAGATTTCCCCCCCACCATTTAGTTAACATATCCATCACTTCACATATTTATCTTTGTGTGTGTGTGTGTGTGTGTGTGTGTGTGTGTGATTTAAATTCTACCCTTTTGGCAAATTTCAGTAATACAATACAGTATTATCAACTAAAGTCACCATGTTACATTAGATCCACAGACCTTACTCATCTCATAGCTAAAAGTTTGTATCTTTTGCTGGCCTCTCCCTATTTTGCCTTACTCTCAGACCCTGGCAACCACTTTTCTCTGTTTCTGTGAGTTTGACTTATTATTTATTTAACCTTTTTCATTTGTTTCCTTATATAAATGATATCATGTAGTATTTGTCTTTCTCCGTCTGGCTTATTTCACTTAGCATAATGCCCTCCAGTCCCATTCATGTTGTCTCAAATGGAAGGATTTTCTTCTTTCTCATGGTTGAATACATCACTGTTTATATATAACACATCTTCATTTGTTTATCTATTGAAAGACATTTAGATTGTTTCCATATCCTGGCTATTTTCAATAATGTTGCAATGAACATATGAGTGGAGACACCTCTTCAAGATCTTGCTTTCATAATTTTCTTTGGATATATACACAGAAGGGCAATTGCTGAATCCTATGGTATTTCTATTTTTAATATTGGGGGAAACCTGTACACTGTTTTCCATAATGAGTACACCTGTTTACATTCCCCAAGCAGTGCACAAGGATTCTCTTTTCTCCACATTCTCACTGTACCTGTTCTTCACTCTTAGTTTATAACACTACACCCACCCCTCTTCATTCATCCCCAGACGAATTTGCCCTTGGCCCAACCTCTAGTTCTGAGAGCCATAACACAACTTTGGTACCATCCTGTCATGGCCAAGTTCAAGATGAGAAGAAGGCTATGAGGAAAGATTAATATTTGGAGAAGAGTAGAAATTGGAAACAAAGAGCAGATTCCCTTGAATTATAAATCCTACTTCTTGACAATTTGTGGGAAGAACAATTACCCTTGAAAGCTGCGGTTTTCATGCTAGTGTTCAGCAGAATCATTTGATTAAAACAAAAACTGCAGATTTCTTCCCCCAGAACTTCTGATTCAGTAGGTCCGAGGTAGGACCAAAAAATTTGCATTTCCTACAATTTTCCAAGTGAAATATCACTGTTGATCTAACAGCCACATTTAGGGAACTATTCCTTCACAGTGATATTTACCTGTTAGTAATTTGTGTGCCTATGATGTATTTTTTTAACAGAACTGAGGTGTACAGAGGGCTAGAAATAAATGAACTATTGTTACTTTTACATGGCTCCTATACATTTCCCATATTTTCGTAAGAAGTTAGCTTCCAATAGAGCTAGAAATTATTGAGGAAATAGACTTGACCATACATTCATATTAATAAAATTATTAATATTGTCCTGTTGATGTACTTTAATATAGCTTAATATCTTGACATCATTGGCTTTGTTTTAAAAAGGTAAAAGAAAATTGCATTAAGATAAACTTGCATCATAATGGATATAGCCTCAAGAAATTAATCAAATTATACTCAATAATCATACATTTATATCTCATCATTTTTAAATAAATACATGAGAAAGTAATAACTTTATTGAGAAATAAAAGAAAAAACTCTATTTGTCTTCACAATTTACATAAACTAGGAGTTAGTTACAGGACTAAGCCTATACACATGTGAAGGTAGAAAATTAAGTAGTTAACAGCAGAGCTTTACATAAAATAAAAATATGCCTAAAACTGAAACATAATTGAGGTCTGGCTTATTGGGAAACTTGAATTGCCTGAGCCACTTTCCTTATGAGTCCCTGTGAAGCACAGACATCCACTTGCTGCTTCTGATGTATTCATACCCTGCAAGCAGCTGCAGGTGATAGTTCTAAGTGATCTACTTCAAGGACCAGGTTAGCTTCACTGTGTCCTGTGCTGGGATTAACCCATAAATCTGGTGCCAAGTTAAATAGCAGTGAGGATCAATGGAGCTTTGCAAGACCCCACATCTTCCTGACTCTCCTCTCCTATGAGTTCATTGAAAGTTGAAATCTCCATTCAGTGTTTTAGAGCCTCTATCCAGTATTAAACCTCATTAATACACTTGTAATAATTCAATAATCATAGAGAGTGATTCAATTGTATACTAGCAGTGCCACTTTTTGTCTTCTGAGACTCTAAATGACTCTATAATAATTACAAAAATACTACAGAAATGCTTCCAAGGACTTAGGGCTTAGTGTAGGCCCACAGAGCCAGAATGTTGAGTTCAAAATCTTGTTCTACTGCCGGATCACCTGGGTGGCTCAGTTGGTTAAGCGTCCGACTTCAGCTCAGGTCATGATCTCCCAGTTCATGAGCTCAAGCCACGCATCAGGCTCCGTGCTGACAGCTAGGAGCCTGCTTTGGATTCTGTGTCTCCCCTTCTCTCTGCCCCTCTCCTGCTCACACTCAGTCTCTCTCTCTCTCTCTCTCTCTCTCTCTCTCTCTCTCTCTCTCTCAAATATAAACATTAAAAAAATTCTTTAAGAAATCTTGTTCTACTACCTATTAACTGTGTAAACTTTGGTCAGGCTTCCTGTGCCTTAGTATGTCTGGGTAAAAGAGTTATTTTACAGCAGAAGCAAGCCGCCTCTATGCTTATCTCTGGAGTCAACTGGAAGTCTGGAATGGACTTTTTTTTTCTTTAAGTTTACTTATTTTTGAGAGAGAGAGAGAGAGAGCACAGGAGGGGCAAAAAGAGAGGGAGAGAGAATCCCTAACAGGCTCCATGTTGGTAGCACAGAGCCCTGCTATCCCATGAACCATGAGATCATGACCCAAGCTTAAATGAAAAGTTGAATGTTTAACCGACTGAGCCACCCAAGCTCATGAACAGACTCTAGGTCAAAATAAGGGAAGCAAGTGTTATAACTAATAACTTACAACGTACTATTTAAAGTTCAAACTGGTAAAGTTATTCATGGCTTACACCTGGTATTTCCAGTTAGACACCTTTGATTGATTAGAGGCACTAAAAATCCCACTGGAAACTTTTAGGGATGTCTCCCAAAACTAAGATTTATCAGACACATCATGATCGTTCAATCTGGAGATGAAATATGTTCTGTGCAAATGAGAAAGACTTTGAGAAGATGCACCTGGAAATCTCTCCTGGATCTTGGTGCTTCCCCATCGTCTTTCTACTGCTCTCCCACCTTTATTAAAAAGTGGAATCTTTGGAGTACTTTCAATATACAATTGACCTGTTGCAATTTATGCAGATAGCATAGTTTATCATTTAAGTAATGGTGAAGGGCTCAGTTTAGAAGAATAAAAAATGAAGAGAGGGGAGGTCAGGAACCATCGCCACCAGATGACTTTCCCCCACTCCCATTCCTGGCATGAAGGTGCACAAATGCAACCATCTTTGTGAGGAATGCCTAGCAGTGGATGTTGGAGACACAGATCCTTGGCTATGGCAAAGCGCTAAATAAGTTTACAGAAAAAATTCAAAAAGATGGCAAGTCAACCAAGCATAATGCACTTTGGCTGCTTTTGTCTTTTCTGGAGAAAAATATAGTAACAGAAACAGCTGGTGGCTTCTATGGCCACAGACTTACTGCATGTGATTCAGCCTGTAATGCCAGTGAGAGTTTGGAAGTAATTGTTCTGGTTAACATATGGTCCTTATAAGAACAAAAACCACTAAAAGTTTACAAATTGGGGAGAACATCAAGAGACTACAAAAACACAAACATATTCAGTTCAGTCATTAAGCTACCTTGTAGATGATTCCAAAGTCATTCCTGAACCTCTACGGAAATCAACCGTTATGCTTAGGAAATCAAAGAGCTATTTCCCTTACATCAGATACTGTTGGAGAAGCATGTGAGTTTTACTCAGGACCTTCACTTACTGAAGCTTTTGCAGAAATGTAGAGAGGGGCAAACTCCAAATTTGTTAAGCTCTGTGGAAAGGAAGGTAAATAACACAAACCTACACAGGGCAATTGTTCAAATCTATCCTTAAATATTAAAGCATACTTCTTCTGAGGCCACTGAGATGCAGAGAATATAAGTAACTTTGATTAGTTCTGGTAACTCTCAAATTTCTCCTAACTCTATAGCTACAGTTCTCTAACTCTATATGGTTGGTGCTTTGATAGAAGAGGCTCCATCTGCTTGAACTCCTGATAGAACTTAATTGTTCTAGGGACAAGATGAAGTGAGGGGAACTATGGGAGAACTCCTTGCCCAGTTTCTGCAAATGGAAACTAATGATGGACAAATAATTATGATTATTCAAAAGAAAGAAAATGAGAATAAAAGGAGTTAAAAAAAACTCAAACTGAATGTTAAGTATTCGGAAGAGTCATTTAAAATAGCACTGGGGTGCCTGTGTGCCTCAGTTGGCTAAGTGTCTGCTTTTGACTTCAGCTCAGGTCATGATCCTAGGGTTGTGGGATGAAACCCCATGTCAGTCTCTGTGCTGAGTGTGGAGCCTGATTGAGATATTCTCTCCCTCTTTCTCTCTCTCTCTCTCTCTCTCTCTCTCTCACTCCCTCTGTCCCTCTTCCCCACTCACATGGTGCTCTCTCTTTAAAATAAAAAAATAATAAAACAGCACTAAAAAAGGAGACTGTAAATAGTATAAATAAAATTTTAATGAATCACTGTATAAAGATTAGGTGATCTGACTGCCCCACCAACTATGCAAAGACTGTGACAGATTTGCTCAATGTTTCCTAGCCTTAATAATTTTTTAAAACTCTGATTACCATTTAAAAAAGGAATTTATAATTCCTGAGTCAATGGGAATTAAAATTGGGTGGGAGAAAAGAAAAGAATATGACTCCCAATTGACAGTGGGGCCAAAGTCACGTAGCTCAAACCCCTAGCAAAGGATGCAAGGCTGCTAATATTAATAAGGGTAAAATGATCTGAGGGTGGTGAAGAAACTTTAGATTGCTGGACAGTGGTGCCCAATATAATGTCATATTAAATGGAATAATGAAAAGTTAACAGGCAATGTAATTCATCTGAAGAGATGTAATGAGCATTTGTACAGGATACAGGTAAAAGTATGGCTTACAATATAGGAATTTATTAACAAAGTTTCGTGTGATTGTCTTATCCTGCCAGAACGTATTATAGGAACAGGTGTAATTTTCAAATGGAGACTCTTACCTTACCCACATTATTGGGGAAATGTTGTCTTGAAAATCTGTTTTGCATTCTTTTTTTAATGGAGCATGGTAGATGGGAACTTTTAAAATGATCTAAGCCCAATCAAGTGGATAATTTAAAACCATTAGGAAAGACTAGGGTTGGATACCTGGGGTGCATAAAGAAATTCTGATTTTAATTAAAGTTCTTTTAGATGAAGGTATATCAATACCCACAAATTCCTTATTTAATGATCTGTGAGAAAAGCTGATAAATCCTGGAGAGATTCACTGTAGATTACAGAAATCTTAATAAATAACAGCCCACACCACAAGGAATACACAATATGATATTACGTATTCAAACTGTGCAACAAGCTAAGGGAGACTGTAATTTTGTGATCAATTTGGCTAATGTTTTCTACTCATAAAGAAATTCAAGGCCAATTTACATTCATGTGAGATGGATGGAAAATTATGCTTTTACTGTGTTTTCACAAAGATATTTAAATTCTTCTGCTATTGCTATGCCTAATGAGGTAAAGGTATTTTTTCTTTACATTAAACCCTCAAAATGTATTCATCATGCTGCAAATGTATACCCTTTGAGCAATATCTTCCCATTTCCCCTACCTTACCCTAGCCCAGGTAATCACCATTCTACTCTCTGTTTCTGTGACTTCAGTTTTTGAACATTCCACATATAAGTGAGATCATAAAGGATAGAGTATTTGCTTTTCTCCCACTCATTTCACTTAGCATGATGCCCTCAAGGACCATCCATGTTGCCACAATGGCATAATTTCCTTCCTCCTCATGGCCAAAAAAAATACCCCATTGTGTATATAAACCACATCTCCTATACCCATTCATACACTGACAGACACTTAGGTTGTTTCCATACTTTGGCTATTGTGAATAATGGTACAGGGAACATGTACCAATACATGTTCTTCAATATCTTGTTTCTATTTCCTTTGGATATATACCCAGAATTGGAATTGCTAGATCATATGACAGTTCCATTTTTAATTTTTTGAGAAACCTCCACACCATTTTCCATAGTGGCTATGCCAATTTACATTCCCACCAATAGTGAACAAGAATTCCCTTCCTCCACACCATCACCAAAATTTGTTATCTCTTCTTTTTAATGATAGCCATTGGCAATGAGTGAGGTGATATCTCATGGTTTTGATTTGCATTTCCCTGATTAATAACAACATTGAGCACTTTTTCATGTGCCTCTTTGACATTCGTATACTAGGTTTTCTAATTTAAAATTTTTTTTAAGTTAATTTATTTCTTTTGAGAGAGACAAAGACAGCCTAAGAGGAGGAGGGGCTGAGAGAGAGGGAGAGAGAGAGAGTCCCAAGCAGGTTCTGTACTGTCAGCACAGAGCCTGACACAGGGCTCAAACTCATAAAACCATGAGATCATGACCTGAGCCGAAACTGAATCTGACACTCTACTGACTGAGCCTCCCAGGCACCCCTGTATAATAAGTTTTCTTTGGAGAAATGTCTATTAAGTTCCAATCCCCATTTTTTGTTGTATATATTCTTTATATATTGTGAGTATTAGAGACAGACTTGATTCAATTGGAAAGTATGGTTACGTATTATATTAATGATATAATATTTATATATCAATCTGAACCTTATGCTAAAATTATAACTGCTTGTTAGTCGTATGACCCCAGAGGATGGCTGATTAACTCAACTAAAGAACAAGGCCTAACAAAAATGGTAAAGTGCCTAGACATCTCTTGGACAAGGGTGACTAGGACATTCCTCAGACAAACATAATTTATTATTCTTGTCAACTCCAAAATCAGAACAAAATGTACTAAAATAAGTTTTTCAGTTTCTATAGAAATCACACAAAACATTTGAGAAATCTCTTAGCCCCTATTCATAAAATTACCAAAAAAAAGGGAAAAAAATAAAACCCTAAATTTGAGTAGGGCTTTGAGAGACAGTAAGTTTTTTTCTTTTTTGGAGGGTCTAAAAAACATAGCACGATCAAGCCCTTTATAACCTTACTTTCCCACGTTCATCTCAAGACAAGCCCCTCTCTCCCCATGCTCAAATGATTTGGGAAGTGTTCATTAAAAGTCCATTATTGCCACCCAGAGGCAGCTGCTAATACTCTGGACTAGAAAGTAACAAACTTGAAAGTGCATCATTTGAAAATAACGCAGCTTATTATTGTTATTGGGGCTTTGATTGAAACTGTTTGTATTATAGAGAACTTAAATTTATTTTGAGACTTGAAATATCCATTTTTGTGGATTATGTCATATGGAAGAAAACGGAGAGAAAAATTTCCTCTTTAAATGAAAACAGTGTATTCAAGAACACATAATAGGAGCGCCTGGGTGGCTCAGTAGGTTAACTGTCAGATTCTTGAGTTCAGCTCAGCTCATGATCTCCTGGTTTGTGAATTCAGGCTCTGTGCTGACAGTGTAGAGCCTCCTTGGGATTCTGTCTCTCCCTCTCTCTCTGCCCCTCCCCTGCTCTTTCTTACTCTGTCTCTCAAAATAAACGGACTTTTTAAAAAAAGATTAAAAAAAGAACATACAATAATAATGACTACTAGGGTACTTATCACATATGTGAACAGGAAGCTACCATCCCTTTGGGTCCTACACCTCACTGTGGAGTTATATAAGGATTTAACAGAATGGTCCCCTCTCTCTGACACATTATCAAAGGGTGCCTAGAAAGCAGTATGGTTTGTAGATGGTCATCAACAAGGTAGAAGGCCAGCCCAACCTGCATTCAATCTAGAAAGCAGCTACACTGTTGAGTGTTGATGGCAATACAGTAATTAAAGAGATAAAAGATAAATCTGGTCAAGGGGCAAAATTGAGTGTTCCTTGCAACATCAGAGGAACTAGATATCAGCAAAAGTGTCTTTTGCCAATTCCTGAGTAATAACCAACGGAGCTGCAAAATGGTCCAGAAAATGAGCCCAAGATAACTGAAAGACAGAGGAACACCAGTGTAGGGTGCTGTATGACATTTGTCATGGAATTAGAGGTGGGTGTCAAAATGCAGCATTTCTAAAATAACCCCCATTTAACTCCCACAATAACCCATAACTGCTATTACTAGCTATTAGCCTGGCTTAGCTACATAGCAGAGAGACATAAAAGATCTTAGCAGAAACTTCTAGCAAGGTCTCCCAAAGCGAGGTAGATTGCACAAATAATGGTTCAATGGTCCATTGGTTCAATGGAACCAATGGTTCAATGGTTCAAATTGCACAATAATGGTTCTTGCAAACAAGAAGGACCCTGATAAACAGGCCCCTACTGCTTCCCCGAAGTCTCTTTCTCCTTCCATATTGTGTCCTTACCTTTGTTAAAAACTTATACAAAGGTTATCTGAATCTAATTTTCAATCTATTCAATCTCCATCTATATTATGGACCAATAAGGCCTATTTCATAGGACTGTTTTGAGGAATAAATTAAATCATTTACAGTGTTCACAACAAAGCTGTAACATTAGGTACTTAACAATATTCTTTTATCACTGGAACAATGGCATCAGTGGTATAATCAGTGTATAATCTCCCAAGGTGAAGAGCCATACATACTTGGACATATGAATTCTACTGTTTATTTTTTAATTACTTCATACTCACACATCAAAACAGAATCTGTTATTTTACCAAAACTATATTTCTTATTTCAACGAAAAAGATTAGCATACGTATTTGTTGAAAACAGAATATTTTCATACTACGATATGAGCTTTATTTTCTGTTTTCAAGAAAACTTAAATCAAGTTTAAGGCTCTACTTTGGCCACATTTGCTCTATAAGAACACATGTTTCTATTACCAGGTTAACCATGTCCCAGATGAATGAGATGCATCATATGTTTTATTTCAAAACAAAAGGTATTTATAAACCAAAAGCTAAATATGATGCAGAAATATTTGATACTGGTTTTTAGTATATGTTGTTTTTGATATTAATTTCAAATGAGACCAATTTAACAGCACTATTTCTTCTCCATTAATGACAATGATTCTCTGACTTCTCTGTGAAATACATAAAAATTATTATTCTAGGAATATGAACTTTGTTTCAATTTAATATACATGACTAATGTGCTAGAATCTAATTTTCAAAGTGATGAAAATAATTTTATAGTATGTTACTTTTTTCCTTGGCTTTTAATTAAATTTCTTGTATAAGGATTTGGAGATCTGATTTGAAAAATAATTAAAAATGGGTTATTTTTATTCATGAATTCTATTGCTACAAAATGGAAAGGGTCAGTGCAAACTTCCAATTAGATTGAAACTTAAATGGGCTTTATAATATCAGAATATGTCCAAAGTGCAGAGATAAAGATCATTTTAAAATCACATTTTGTTCATTTATCCATGACATGGATATATGTTGTGAATTATATGTGAATCTGCTTGAAAAAGTACTTACATTTCAACATCAGTTATCATTGCCAATTTATAAAAATTGAAGTGTTCTTTTGAATAGGACACGTGGTACACTGAGTAAAAATCTATCATTATAAGCAATAAATAAGCAATATAATTTAGGAAAGATAATTTTTGCTATTTTGCTCAGAAAGAATCTTGAAGTATACAAAAAATGAGACTATAGAGATTGCTAGCTAGGATGACCAATAATCATATTCTTAAAATTGCAGGACAATAAATGTTTTTAAAATATGGTACATGGATTTGGGTGACACATAATTTTGGTCTTTAAGCTAACTAATAATTTGTATGTACCTAAGAGTTTTCCTTGGTCACCAGGGAAAGTCTAATGGCCCCACCAACATGATAAATGATCTTGTCCTCAGTTCTAAGTTCTGAGAAAATCAAAAATAATTTATTCAAAAAATACTTTTGGGGTGCTTTTTACATCTTATACACTATTTTATGTTGAGTCTGATTGTAAGACTAAGAAATCATCTGTCTTCATAGGGCTTAATCAGTGGTAGAGACACATTTTTTTAATAAAAGAAAAATATCATTTTCATTACATAGAAGATGAAGAAAGAAAACAAAATAAAGGGAGAAATAGGGCTATAAGTGAAAGGGTCTATTAAAAACACAGTGGTCAGATAAGATATTTCTAAGGAGGCAATATTTAAGCAAAGGTCTAGATGAGAAGAAAGAGTCACCCTTGCCAAAACATGGAGATCAAGGGTCTACATAAATGAAAAGCAAGTAAAATGTTAACTGTTAAGGTTTTGAGTAAGAGGCAAGCTTGATGTCTCTAAGACATCAAGAAGATGACATTCAGTCTGTAGTAGAATGAGCCATGGGAGAAGAGGTTAGAGAAGAGGAAAGAAAGATAGGGCTAGATCATGGAGGGCCTTATACTGGGAAGAAGTTTGAGTTTTATTTGAAGGGTTTTCAGAAGTCACTGAAGGATTATGAAAAGATGAGTAACATATCTAATTTACTCTTGTTCCTGGGTAGAGAATGGACCCTATATAGTAAAACAAGTTGTCAAAGAAGCTCTGTGAGGAAGATTTTGTGGTACTCTCTGCTTGGATTAAGACAGTAGTGGTGGAAGGGATGAAAGTGATCATATTCAGGATATATGATAAAGATAGTATCAATAGGACTCGCTGATGCTTCAGGGTAGACCAAAGTAGTAAGACGAGACCTAGACGACAACTATTCCAGATAAGATGAAAACAGAGAATAAGCCACTAGATTTGCAAAGATGACCATCATTCATGAAAAAAAAGCAGTTTCAGAGTAGTGGGGGAAAACTTGACTGAAATGACACAAAGCATGTATAAAGTAGAGAGTGACAGTATAGATATCAGTTTGAAGGAGGTTTTCCTATATAGAGGAAAAGAAAAATGGAGTTGTAGCTGGCAAAGAATGAGGAATCAAGGGGGCGCCTGGGTGGCTCAGTCGGTTAAGCATCCGACCTCGGCTCAGGTCATGATCTCACGGTCCGTGGGTTTGAGCCCCGCGTCGGGCTCTGTGCTGACAGCTCAGAGCCTGGAGCCTGTTTCAGATTCTGTGTCTCCTTCTCTCTGTGACCCTCCCCTGTTCATGCTCTGTCTCTCTCTGTCTCAAAAATAAATAAACGTTAAAAAAAAATTTTTTTTAAATAAAAATAAAAAAAAAAAGAATGGGGAATCAAGGGAATTTGTTTTCTGCTTGGTTGGTTGCTTCCTTTTTTTTTTTTTTTTAAGTTTATTTTGAGAGAGGAAGAGAGAAAATGCAGGTGGGGAAGGGGCAGAGAGACAGGGAGAGAGAGAGAGAATCCCAATCTGTCATTGCAGAGCCTGAAGCAGGACTTAAACTTACCAACCTAAAGCATGAGATCTTGACCTGAGCTGAAGTCAGTTGCTTAACCAACTGAGCCACCCAGGTGCCCCTTGTTGCTTGCTTTTTTAAATGACAGTTGCTATGACACATTTTGGAGCTAATGGAAATATTAAAAGAATAAAATGATGATGATGAGTAGAAATGGAATGATTTCAAGATTAAAGGCCTTGTATAAGTTAAGAGAGAATGCATAAATAAAGTGCTTGGATACAGATAGGAAAAGGGCCTAAGTTAGGAAAAACAACCATCATTACAGGTGGTGAGGAAGAATATAAATGTACAGATGCACATGATGTACAAAAACTCCGTGAATTATACTAATGGATATTTCCTCAATGAAACAATAAGAGAGTCATCTGCTAAAAATTAAAATAATAAAAATTAGAAATGTGGAAGAGTGTAGGGGGTTGAGGTTTGATGAAGCTTGAAGTGACAGTCTTCAAGAGAGTGGAAAAGCTGAGCAGGATTTTCAGAATTGGTTATCACACACTTGATATTTTCAGTCACATGCTTAAATTGTACCCAATCTAGTGTTTTTATTGTGTATATGTTTTCCTTATTCTTTGTGATGTGATCATATATATTTCTCTCTGCACATAAACATTTTGCCACATATCTATTAGATTTAGATTGATCAAAATAACACAAGCATGCTAATTTTACAGTAACCAACTGACTTAGCAAGAATTATTAGTGCGATTTGTAAGCTTTGTACTTTTTAATGGCTCAATAGTTACCCACTTCATTATTGTTAATATCTGTGAAGTACATAAATCTGCATTCTAAAAAGGACATCAACTTAACTATGGATATAGGACAAAATATCCTTCACTCCAGTCTGGGACATAGGACTTTGGAAAACAATCATCATTTAAAATAAGAGTAATTACTTTTTCTCAGATATTTATTGCTGTTCTAACTCTGTCAAAGTCAAAATTACAACCTTAATTATTATCTTTTTAAGATTTTTTTTAATGTTTATTTATTTTTGAGCGAGAGAGAGAGAGAGACAGAGCGTGAGCAGAGGGCAGAGAGAGAGGGAGACACAGAATCCAAAGCAGGCTCCAGGCTCTGAGCTGTCAGCACAGAGCCCAACATGGGCCTCGAACTCACGAACTGCGAGATCATGACCTGAACCAAAGCTGGACGCTTAACTGACTGAGCCACCCAGGTGCCAGAAACTTAATTATGTTCAAACATGATATGAAATTATTAATATATCTATATAATATTTCTAAAATGTCTGTCTTCTGTCCATTTGCCAAGACTCTTCAAGGGACTAAAAGATAATGTAATTAACCATAAGAAATAAAATTAAACATTAGCATAAATATATAGGTCTTTGTTACCTAGTAACAGAAAGTTTGACCAAAAATCTTCCTGTTTATAGAGTTGCTTTTTTCCAGTTATGTTTAATTTTAAGTCTGACAACAAGATGCATCTAAGAAAAGAATACGAGCAAATTTAAGAAAAGAATACGAGCAAATTCAATAGTCATTTAAGAGGTTTTGCTTTTTGGTAAATTTACTAGAAATTGAGATGAATGATTATTATGACTGGATAGCAAATCCTTCTGAACCAAATATATTTGTAAACTAATAAACTGATATTTTGATAATAAATTACAATGTTCATATCACTCAGAGCTTTATGGAATTGAGTTACATTCTTGTAACAAAAGTACCATTCTTACCAAAGTACTTATCTGGGGGCGCCTGGGTTGCTCAGTCGGTTAAGCATCCGACTTCAGCTCAGGTCACGATCTTGCGGTCCGTGAGTTCGAGCCCCGCGTCAGGTTCTGGGCTGATGGCTCAGAGCCTGGAGCCTGCTTCCGATTCTGTGTCTCCCTCTCTCTCTGCCCCTCCCCCGTTCATGCTCTGTCTCTCTCTGTCCCAAAAATAAATAAACGTTAAAAAAAATTTAAAAAAAAAAAAAAACAAAGTACTTACCTGAACACCTTCTCAGAGTTTACACCTATTAAAAGAGTAAAACTAAAATGTATGTTATACTGTCTCATCATGGCTGTTAGTCACATTCATCCCTGGATACATGTACTTATTGAGAAAGTAATTTATCTATTTCATTATATTACAATATATTTTAAAGATAATTTTTTTGGCAAAATGTGCACTGTTACTCCAAGGAAATCTCTCAAGAAGAAACAATTTTAACACTTAGAGTCTTGTGTTGACAGGATTTGAAAAACAAATTAAAATTTTTTTTTTCAAGTTTTAATTTAAATTCTAGTTAATTAACATACAATGTAATATTGGTTTCAATGGTAGAATTTAGTGACTCATCACTTACCTATAACACCCAGTGATCATCATAAGTGTCCTCTTTAATGCCCATCACCCATTTTAGCCCATCCCTCACCCAACTCCCCTCATCAACCCTCAGTTTGTTCTGTATAGTTAAGAGTCTCTTATAGTTTTCTTTGCTTCCCTCTTTTTTTCCCCTTCCCCTATTTTCATCTGTTTGGTTTCTTAAATTCCACATATGAGGAAAATCATGGTATTTGTCTTTCTCTGACTGACTTGTTTTGCATAACATAACACATCCTAGATCCATCTACATCATTGCAAATGGCAAGACTCATTACTTTTAATGGCTGAGTAATGTTCCTCTGTGTGTGTGTGTGTGTGTGTGTGTGTGTGTGTGTGCCGCATCTTCTTTATCCATTCATCAGTTGATGGACATTTGAGTTCTTTCCTTAATTTGACTATTGTTGATAATGCTGCTATAAACATCAGGTGCATATGTCCCTTCAAGTCAGTAGTTTTGTATCATTTGGGTAAATACCTAGTAATGCAATTGCTGGGTTGTAGGGTAGTTTTATTTTTAACTTCTGAGGAACCTCCATATTGTTTTCCAGAGTGGCAGCACCAGTTTGCATTCTCACCACCAGTGTAAGAGGGTTCCCTTTTCTCTGCATCCTTGCCATCATCTGTCATTTCCTGTGTTGTTATTTTAGCCATTCTGACAAGTGGGAGGTGATACCTCATTGTAGTTCTGTTTGTATTTCCCTGATGATAAATGATGTTTAGCATCTTTTCATGTGTCTATTAGCCATCTGGATATCTTCTTTTGAAAAATGTCTATTCATGTCTTCTGCCCATTTCTTCACTGGACTATTTGTTTTTGGGCTGTTGAATTGGATAAGTTCTTTATAGATTTTGGATACCAACGTTCTATCTAATATGCCATCTGCAAATATCTTCTCCCATTCCATATGCTGCTTTTTGGTTTTGTTGATTGTCTCTGTGTGCAGACACCTTTTATCTTGATGAAGTCCCAATAGTTCATTTTTGCTTTTATTTCCTTTGCCTCTGGCAATGTATCTAGTAAGAAGTTGCTCCACCCTACGTCAACGAGGTTACTGCCTGTGTTGTCCTCTATGATTTTAATGGTTTCCTGTCATACATTTAGTTCTTTCATAAATTTTGAGTTCATTTTTGTGTTGGTGTAAGAAAGTAGTGCAGTTTCATTCTTCTGCAGGTTTCTGTCCAGTTTTCTCAGCACCATTTGTTGAACAGATTTTTCTCCATTGGATACTCTTCCCTGCTTTGTGAAAGATTAACTGACCATATAGCTGTGGATCTATTTCTGGGTTTTCTGATCTGTTCCATTGATCTGTTTTTGTGCAAGTACCATACTGTCTTGATGACTAGAGCCTCATGACTGATATAGCTTGAAGTCTGGAATCATGGTGCCTTCAGATTTCTTTTTTTTTCAGGATTGCTTTGGGTATTTGGGGTCTTCTGTGGTTCCATACAAATTTTAGGATTGTTTGTTCTAGCTCTGTGAAAAATTTTGGTGGTATCTTGATAGGGATTACATTCAAAGTGTAGATTGCTTTGGGTAATATATTTTAAGAGTGTTTTCTCTTCTAATCCATGAGTATAGAAGGTTTTTCCATTTCTTCTTGTCCTCTTCAGTTTCTTTCATGAGTGTTCTATAGTTTTCAGAGTATAGATCTTTTACCTCTTTGGTTAGGTTTATTCCTAGGTATCTTATGGTTTTTGGTACACTTGTAAATGGGATTGATTCCTTGAATTCTCTTTTTGCTGCTTCATTATTACTGTATAGAAATGCAACAGATTTCTGTACATAGATTTTGTATCCTGTGACTTTGGTGAATTTGTGTATCAGTTCTAGCAAGTTTTTGGTGGGGGTACCTGCCTGGCTCAGTCAGTAGAGCATGCAACTCTTGATCTCAGAGTCATGAGTTCGAGCCCCATATTGGGTGTAGAGATTACACCCAATAAGATAAGCAAATAAATAAAATTTTTAAAGGATTTAAAAAAATTAAATTCCGATGTATAAAGGGAGAATTTCCAGTACTGATGTCCAAGTAACGTGGTTGTATAGACTCAATCATTATAGATAGATAATAATTATAATGGATGACAGTTATAATAACTGGATAAAACAAAAAGTCACCTATGTAAAGATACTAGAAATTGTCTAAAATCAGACAGAGCCATAGGAAATTTTACTTTCAAAAATCAGTTCTTAAACAATAAGAAATGTGAATTTGAGGGCCTAGTTTAGGGTTTAGGGCCTAAGTTTGTGGCTTTTGGGTTATTAGCTCTCTCAAACCCCACAGCTACAATGATGCAAACAGACAGGAAAAAAAAAACCAAAAAACAAAAAACATGTTACATAGTCAAAATACCAGAAATGAGTTTAGGATTGGAAGAGCAGCTGGAAATTTAAAACAAAAATTACTAGACATTCAAAGAAACAGCAAAATGTGACACATATTCAGTAGATAGTCAGTAGAAACTAATTCTAAGCGAGCCCACACATGAATTTAAGAGAAGACCTCAAAGCCTCTATTATAAATATTTGGATATAAGAAGAAATAGAAATATGAATAGCTGTTGACATTAAGTCCATAATAGAAATAAAATTTTCCAAGAACTCCAGACAAGTTTGGTTTCACTAGTGAAATCAACCAAATACTAAAGAAAGACACAAAAATATTAATATTACATAAATTCTTTTAAAACTGGATGAAAAAGAAACACCTCACAACTGATTTTTATGAGGTTACTATTCTTCTGATAACAAAGCTAGACAAATCAATTATGAAAAAGAAAATACCAATATCACGTTTTTATAAATATTAGTTGTAATTTTTATAGAAAATATTAGCAAATCAAATTCAATAATATATTAGAAATATAATGCATTATGGCCTAGCAGAGTTATTTTCTAGGAATACAGGTTAATTTAACATTCAAAATAAATTAGTATAACTCACCATATTGATAGAATAAAGGAAACAGTTTATTTGATTATTTTAATACCTTCAGAAAAAGAAAATTTAAAAATCCACAAATCATTCATAATGAAAAAAAGTTCCTCTTAGTCAACTATGGATAGAAGGAGACACCCTCAAACTGAAAAAGTATCTTTTAAGGACCATAGCTAATAATACACTTAAGATAAAAAATTAAATACTTCCCTCTAGGATCCATAAAGGCTAGAATGCCTGCTCTCCCATTTATTCAAAATTACACTAAGTTCCTAGCCAAAAAAATGAAGAAAAATAAATTTTAAAAAATACAGTTCTGGGGTGCCTGGGTGGCTCAGTCGGTTAAGCGTCCGACTTTGGCTCAGGTCATGATCTCGCGGTTCGCGAGTTCAAGCCCCGGGTTGGGCTCTGTGCTGACAGCTCAGAGCCTGGAGCCTGTTTCAGATTCTGTGTCTCCCTCTCTCTCTCTCTGACCCTCCCTCGTTCATGCTCTGTCTCTCTCTGTCTCAAAAATAAATAAACGTTAAAAAAAATAAAAAAATTAAAAAAATACAGTTCAGAAAAGAAAGGGTAAAACTATCTTTTTTCTTCAAACTGGGCAGTACAAACTGGCCTGTTCAAACTGGCCCTAAAAATTTACAAAAGAGCTGCAAAAACTAACAAATTAACTTAGCAAGGTCCACAGGATGCAATGTAAATATACATAAATCAATGGCAGTCTCATTTGTTAATACTAAATAACTGTAAAATAAAATACCAAATACAATATGATTTTCAATGGAATCAGAAAATGCAAGGTATTTCAGATAAAATTAATGTACTGAAAACAAAAAATATTCATGAAAAAAGTAGACGTTAATAAATTGAGAAATACACTATATTCATGAATCAGGAAATTAAATCTTGTATAGAGATCATTTCCCCTCAAAATGAACCTATAAGTTCAGTAAAATCCCAATCAAAAGAAATTGATGAGCTGTTTTAAGATTCATAAAATAATGGAAATAATTCACAGGAGCCAAAGCAATTAAAAAAGGAAGAGGAAGAGAAGAACATCAATAAAGTTAGAAAATTCACATTACTTCATTTTCACACTTATTATAAAGCTTAGTTATTAATTAAGAAAGTGTAATATTGGTGAAAGGAAAGACAATCAGGTCAATGGAGCATAATGTAAAGTCCACTAATAGACCCATACATATATGGTAAAACAATTTTTGACTCAAATGCCAGGACAAATTCATGGAGAAAAAAAATCATTTAAACAAATGGTGCTGTAAAACTGAGTTTTTGTGGGAAAAAAATAAAGCATGACTCTTATTTTATACCACACAAAATAGATCATATATCTTGTAAAAAAATAACTATCAACTTCTAAAAGAAACATTGTGACATTGGAATAAGCAAAAATCTTTTAAAACACAAAGAGCATAAACTTAAAAACTATTAATTGGACTTTGTCCACTTATTAATTTAAAAATAAATAAAGAAATCTTCCGTATTCATAAGGCACCATTTCTTTTCTTTTAATGTTTATTTATTTTTGAGAGAGAGAGAGAGAAACAAAGCACGAGGGGGAGAGGGCAGAGAGAGACAGGGAGACACAGACCCAAAGCAGGCTCCAGGCTCTGAGCTGTCAGCACAGAGCCCAATGCAGGGCTCAAACTCATGAACTGTGAGATCATGACCTGAACCGAAGTTGGATGCTTAGCTGACTGAGCCACGCATGTGCCCCCATAAGACACCATTTCAAAAATAAAAAGACAAGGCACACACTGAAAGCATGCATTTGTGAATCAAAGATGATAAGCAATATGTGTCTAGAATGTACAACGATCTCTTACTACTCAGTACTAACACCATCAACTCAGTTGGAAAATAGATAAAAGATTTGAACAATTTATGTAAGAAGCTGTAAAAGTGGACATTTAGTATATGAAAAGATACTCTATATTCTTAGTTATAAGGGAATTGTGAATTAGAAGCACAATGTGATATAACTACACAATTATATAATTAAAATTTTTAAAGGTGATAATATGAAGTGTTGGCATAAAAGCATCCTTATTTATATAATAGCTAGGTGATCAACAGGTAAATGGGTAAACAATATGTAGTATATCCATACAACAGAATATTACTCAGCAATAAATAGGAATGAACTGCTTACATTATGAATATACTTATGGTATATACATTATGAATCAATCTCAAAAATAGTCTATCAAACACTTCCAGACAAAAAAGAGTACATATAATATGAATCCATTTATAAGAAATCCTAGATAAAGCAAACTAATCTATAGTTGCATAAAACAGATCAGTGGTTTCCTAGAGCAAGAGATGGATGGAGGGAGAAACTACAAAGAGATTTGGGAACACCTTTGTGGTTGATGGTAATGTTTTGAATCTTGATAATGGTTTCAGTTTTACACCTTCAAAACTTAGCAAGTAATACACTTCTAACTGAATGCAGTTAATTGTAGACAATTTAAACTTGTGTATGAAAATAACAAAGATTACTGGAAAAGAGCTATTGGCTTAAAGGAAAATGGAAAGCTTTACAAGCTAGCTCAGAAAAAAAAAAGAATGTATACATGTATTTATTTATTTGTTTGTTTATTTAAAATTTACTTATTTATTTTGAGAGAGACAGAGAGAGAATGCAAACAGGGGAGGGGCAGAGAGAGTGGGAAAGAGAGGATCCGAAACAGGCTCCAGGCTCTGTGCTTACAGCAGAGAGCCCGGTGCAGGGCTCAAACTCACCAACCAGGAGATCATGACCTCAGCCCAAACTGGATGCTTAACTGACCGAGCCACCCAGGCACCCCAGTATACACATAATCTAATAAAATGACCTCTCCAAGAGACATTCAAACATAAATGACCTCGTGATAAACATCTAAAAGGGAAGTAGAATGGAAATCAGAGTTCAGAGTGGCAGAGGAAGGATGCTAAGTATTCAACTCTTGAATAAGAGCTGATTGTATGTTTTTTATATGATAATAGGAATGGAATTGCTATGGTATTTGGATTTCATTGGATGCTTTTAGATGAGTAAAAAGGTAAATTGCAACTAAAAGGAGGTACAGTTTTTCAAAATTCATTAGGGAATATTGAGATGAAACAGTTTGAAGGCCACTGTCTTACTGGAAAGAAATTTGTTCTCTATAAAGCCACCTTGCCTCAACTGTTTTAGGCATTTTGCGGTGTTCAAGGAGGCAGTGTTATTATACATAAGTATATAAAAATGTATATTAAACAATTCACATTAATAGCACTTTTTTGGAATCCTGTATAAAATAAGAATTCCAAATTATTAATTAATAAATATAAGCACCACAAGGCAAGAATCTTTGTCTCGTTCAGTGAAGTATCCCAAGCACCTAGTACTTCTAGCATGTATTAGTTGCCTAATAAATATTTGCTAATAAATTGAATGAATGATGTAAATTTTGACCCAAGAAGGATTAAATGACTGTTTGGCATGGCATACTACACAGAAATTTAAATTTTATCTAGAAGATTCCCTGGTGAATAGTTTTCAAAAATAAAAAAAAAAAATCATAGGGTTCATGTTGAAAGGCTTCCAGCCAGAATAACATGATAAATATTGCCAACATTGGGATTGCATTAGTTAGTTCATCCAAATCTAAGAGGTTGTGGATTACCTATGGTGCAAGAGAGCAGAAGCAACAGAAAAGAGCAGCAGAAAATCTCCATGTATCTAAAAGTCTGGCTCAGATATACCATACTACCACCTGCTCATTTTCCATTGGTTAAAGCAAGCCACATGGCTAAACCCCAAATCAAAGGTAGATAAAAGTATGCGCATATAACAGAAATGAAGAAAGTGAGTGAGTGTGAACAATAATATAATCTACAACATACCTGGTATTCAGGCCGATGCACCTCTAACATAAGCAATTAGTGGGTACTACCAATACTTACCCAATTTTTCTATGCTTTTCTAACTAATCCACCTGCCTTTGGATTTATCCAAATATTTTTTTAATCATTAACTTTTAGAGGTTACAACCATGTCTTCTTGGCCTAGGAGTCATTCTGTCTTTTTAGACTGATTTAGCATATCTTCTTTCTGATCCAATATATGCTGATTTATGACCAGGGGACAATATTAATTCCAAGATATTGAATGCTGTTAGTATTTCTCCTTTGTACCTATTAGGTTGAATTTTAGCTCAAATGTAGTGGAAAAAATGTTGATAAAGGCCATATGTAACTACCTATTCAAAGTAAAATTTAGAATTAAGACAATTATAGTACACACTTGAGACCTCCTACCTCCCTTCTCTATCCCTGAGTGTTTGTTCCTTGGTTTCTCCAACGGAAGGCTTTTGCCTTCAATTTCTAAGCCACACTTGAAATGCTATGTCTTAATGTACTTGCTTATTGGGAAATTGCCCATACTGTATTAGGTAACTTGCTTATGGCACTTAGCATTCTCATCTTGTATTCTATGAATTTTACCCATCTACCAAAATATAAATACCTTTGAATCAAGAAATATGCTTTTTAATTTTGTCCTATGTAATAGTTGTCTTGTTTTATTCCTTAACAGAATATGGGTATTAGCACAGAGACTGAGGTTATAGGTTCTGATGTTGAACTGCCTAGGCTCAAATTTCCACTGTACCACTTCTTAGGAGGTGTTCTGACTACACAGTACTTCAGTATCCTCCTCATGAAAATATACATAGTCCATAGATTTGTTGTAAGAATTAAATTCACGTGTAGAGGTAAATTTGCTTGAAACAGTTATTGTTAGCATTTATTACTTTGTATTTTTATATTTTTATTTTTTATATTTATATTTATATTTATATTTTATATTTATATTTATTTATATAAATTTAAATTTAAATTTAAAATATAAATTATATATTATATTATATTATATTATATTTATAATAATATAATATATATAATTATATATAATATAGAAATATATTTGTATTTATATATATTTATATATATTTATATATTTATATATAAATATTTATTTATTTATTATTTATTATAAATTTATAATTAAATTATATAATTAAATTATATAATTTATATAAATATAAATATAAACAAAATATAAAAAATAAAAATAAAAAAATACAAAGTAATAAATGCTAACAATAACTGTTTCAAGCAAATATATATATATATATATATTATATTTATATTTTAAATGTTTTTATATTAGGTACTCAAATTACATATAAATGAGTGAATAGGCCAAACTCAAACTAT
The DNA here is from genome assembly GCF_028018385.1 of Neofelis nebulosa. Lineage (NCBI taxonomy): Eukaryota > Metazoa > Chordata > Mammalia > Carnivora > Felidae > Neofelis > Neofelis nebulosa. The sequence goes on along the minus strand of NC_080784.1, from coordinate 61,652,241 downwards.
TATGAAAATTTTCAAAAATAATAAAGTAGAAGTACCTAATTATCTAATGGACTGCCATCTCCCCAACAACTTTCAAGATTTTGCCATACAGAATTAATATCTCCCACACCTTTTTTGCATGAACTGTTATAAAGCAAATCCCAGACATCATTGTTTTAATTGAAAACATTACTTATTTTTTTGAAAATTTTTTACATGTTCATTTATTTATTTAGAGAGAGAGAGAGAGAGAGAGAGAGAATCCCAAGCAGACTCCACGCTATCAGTGCAGAGCCCAATGTGGGGTTCAATTTCATGAACTATAAGATCATGACCTGAGCCAAAATCAAGAGTCAGATGCTTAATTGACTAAGCCACCCAGGCACACCTAATTGAATGCATTTTAAAAAGCTAAGTCATAAAGTAATGATGAGTACAAGTAAAATAATCATTATCTGAAAGGAAATTAAGAAATATTATCAAATCCGTTTTCTCTCAGTTATGTGATAATATTAGAGAAAATGTTTGCCTCAAGTATTTTCACAATTCACATTTCACACTGACACACTTAATTAGTGTGTCACAAATCACACAGCTTTTAAAAATAATCATAAGAAAACACTTTTAGTTGAAAAACTCATTTTCTTTTGTTTTAAATTTTGAATCCTATATGTACAAGTATAAACTTATTTAGTAATTACTATATGCTTTTTAAATGCACACACAGAAAACACAACATGTACATAGAATTATTTACCAGATTACAACATCTTCAAAAGCAGGCATCATGCTTCTTTACATCTTAAACGGTACCAAGTATATTACTAAATTAATCAGACTTATGAATTGAATACTGCGGTATCAGATATTTCTCTGCTCATGGTATACATTACATTAAGAAATCCTGCTTAATGATCTTTAACCACATATAACATCAGATTGAAAGTAGTTATGGATGCTGCTTAGTTGATACTTATTGTAATTTTCTGATCTTTCAACCAAAAATTATTTATCTGTAATTCATTTTTAAATTTTTTAAAAATCTTATAGCCTAAAGGAACACTATATTGTTCACTAAATGGCAGTAAAATGATATAATACACATTAGTTTTGTGATGTCTGGAATAATGGATGAAGCTTATAGGGACAGATATTTCCTAACAATATATTAGAATTTGAAGGTATTTTTTAATTTTTTTTTCAACGTTTTTTTATTTATTTTTGGGACAGAGAGAGACAGAGCATGAATGGGGGAGGGGCAGAGAGAGAGGGAGACACAGAATCGGAAACAGGCTCCAGGCTCCGAGCCATCAGCCCAGAGCCTGACGCGGGGCTCGAACTCACAGACCGCGAGATCGTGACCTGGCTGAAGTCGGACGCTTAACCGACTGCGCCACCCAGGCGCCCCGAAGGTATTTTTTAAATTGTTTCCTTAAAATGTAATAAAATTAAATATTAAAATAAAAATATATGTGGAGTGTGAAAATAATGGTGAATATATATGGTTTCTCCAAAGACTTATTGCTGGGTATTCAATTCTGACCTAAATACATTTTTTTTTTAATTTAAGACCAGATATATAGTAGTTAAAGATACTTAAAGAATGGTATAGATGCGCAAAGAACCTAGTAGCTGTTTGAAACATGAAGCTAGGGACCTGTGTACCTAAAACAATATCTAAAAATGATAACACAGAAAATAAATCATTAACTTTGTGGTTAATCAACTTACCTTTCCATAAGTCATCTGCTTTTTCTAAAGATTACACTTCTTTCATTGGTTGGCTAATGTATGTTTCTTAAATCAACACAGGACTGGGGTTCTATTTATTTTGTGCAATAATTCTGCCTACTCACTTATGACCGATAGTTCAGTGTAAATACTGTATCTTGAGACATGCTGTATCCAGAATTGACCCTACGTTTTCTTTCCTGAGAATCTGAGGTGAATGGTAGACATATAAATTTGATTGAACAGTGAACTTCAATTCTTTCTAGCTACATAGGAAAGCAAGTCTATGCCATTGATCACTTAGTAAAACTCTTTTAATCTACTCTGAAGTTAACCACCATCATCAAAATGTTCTGCGGAGATTATGTAAGTATAATGGCTACTTCAATACTTCTTGAGTCTCCTGAGATTTGAACCTTATTTATAAAATTTCATATGTGGTTCTCGACATTTTCATCAGAAAATATTGGTATTATAATTTATTTTTCATTAAATTATTAATTAGTGCATGTTCAATATAACTATTAAATGAAGATAATATTATTAAATCTCAATCCTATTCTAATTTTGAAGTAATTATTCCATAAGGGCAATTTAGATGCTCTTGTTTCATAAGTAACCTGACTTTGAATTCTCACCGAAGTCTAAGATTTTTTCTCGATATGTACTTCTATAAGAAACTAAAAATTAACTAATTAATTTTTATTTTAAATCTATAATATCTTCAGAAAATAGTTTATTTTTGAATGACTGTTGAATTTAAGCAATGTATTTTGTTTTAGTGTTGGAAACATTTCAATCCAACTGCTCTAACAGTCCACAAACTTTTGAAGAGACTACAAAAACCCAGATTATCTAAATATTCATTTTTTTTTTTTTTTTTTTTTTTTTGGGACAGAGAGAGACAGAGCATGAACGGGGGAGGGGCAGAGAGAGAGGGAGACACAGAATCGGAAACAGGCTCCAGGCTCCGAGCCATCAGCCCAGAGCCCGACGCGGGGCTCGAACTCACGGACCGCGAGATCGTGACCTGGCTGAAGTCGGACGCTTAACCGACTGCGCCACCCAGGCGCCCCTAAATATTCATTTTTAAAAGATAGCCGTTTCACATGGTCTTAGATATTATATATAATTGTGTTCTGTGTTGATATTTTTTAAATCTATCTCATAGAAAAAGTTTTTAGGAAGCTTTTTATTTTTTACTGCAAATTTTTTATGCAAAAAAAAATAACAGCATGATTATTTGGTTAACTTTGGGACAAAAATAATATTATTTACTTATTTTAAAAGTATCAATTTCCAAGAAAATTCTATTTATTTTGTTTTTCAAATTAAATATTGAATGAGCATCTAAAATGTGTCCAGTTCCCATCACTGTTGCCTTAAGAAACCTTAATTTCATCATGAGATTTTAGGATCGCATTGGCAGTTGAGACTTATCATTACTGTTTTATTAATTATGCAGCAGTTACATTTCACTACAGAGAAATAGGAGTCCTTAGGTAATTTAGACCAGCATGGTAAATGATTTAATTTGTAAAAAGCTATTGTCCCTTTCCATTCATTCAAGTACAATTATTTGGAAATGGTATTATATTCTGTATATTGTGTACAGTCTTATATGCCAATTTATCAAAGGAACATTAAGAGAATATTTAAGTCATATTTCAAGGAATATTAGAAGTTATGGTGATGACAAGATTTTAAGGAAATTCGATGATTTGCCATGGTTCTGGAGCAGATAAAAATATCAAAGAGTAAAGAGTTGGATTAAAGAGACTGAAATATTCATTTTAAGTATTTTTGAGCATTGAATGGTTTTTACATAATCAATCTCATTTTATTTTAAAGCAATTATTTCTTTTCTTAAGATATATGGCCCAGGCATTAGAATTCGGTCTCTTTACAGACCACCAGTTGAAGTTAAGTTCATCTGTTTAATCTCTACTTTGGCTCTGGGGTTCTCAAGCAAAAGACAAGTTCTTCTATAGGCAATAAAGCAGAAGTTCTTATGGTGTGGATGAATTTTCACTGGGTTGCTTCTTAAAAACAGACTCTTAGGCCCTCCACTGAGCAATTTCTATTCAATATATGACATCTGAACTTATATGATTGATAAAAATATGTGACCAGTTTTTGAGAGCCACTGCAGTAATTCGTTAATATCAATTAAAAATAAAGAAAATTTGGGTTGCCTGGATGCCTCAGTTGGTTAAGCAGCTAACTTCAGCTCAGGTCATAATCTCGTGGTTCATGGGTTCAAGCCCCACATCAGGCTCTCTACTGACAGGGTGGAGCCTGGAATCTGTTTTGGATTCTGTGTCTCCCTCTCTCTCTGCCCCTTCCCTGCTCATTCTCTGTTTCTCTCTGTCTCAAAAAATGAATAAAAACGTTAAAAAATTTTTAAAAATTTTTAATAGAGAAAATTTAAATCTAAGTCAAGCAACAGGCAAAAATCATAGAAAAGTAGTTACGTTTCTGTAAGAAAGAATCATATGTAATCCTTTAAAATTACTTTCTAGAATTAAGGAGGTAGATAACCCTTAATGGTTAAAGTAGTTTAAGTGGGTTAGCTACATTGAGAGGGTAAATTTACCTTTAATGCAATAAGTGTATTTTACTTATGTGTTTGACCATAAGGCTGTCTATTGAAAGCAAGATTTAATTAAATGATTATGGCAAGTCTGGAGGTGTTTTATTAATTAGTCAGATATAAATCACCTTTCAGGAAGATGTTATTAAAATATCCTCCCTACATTGAGGGAAATTGCATTGTAGAGTACTAAAATACATATATTTGCCAAAGCCAGGATCTAAATCCAGTCATCCCTATGTCATTATAATTTGAGATTTTATCCACTATAATATACTGCCTCTTCCAAACATATTGGCCTGATTCTTCTAGTGAAACTGTTGGCTGCTTTTGTCCTGTTGTGTCATCAACTAATCCCCCTTTTTACACAGTAGCATTTAATTTACTATGGATAGATTTATTTGATTTATACTCTTCCTTTTTGACTCAAAGTAAACTTTAATCTTTATTCCTTTTCCTAGCCTTTTGACAATATTTTATTTCTACCATATTTATTGATTGATAGAAAAATATTAATTTTAGGAGCAGTACAAGAAATACAACATATTGATATCATAGTCCATATCTGAATTAACATTATGTATTATAACTAAAGTAGAAAAACAATTATTAAAATTATCTGAATCTCACCATACATCAGGAGCTTTACATAACTTGTCTAATTTAGTTGTTCACAGCAAATCTTTCCATAAGAATACCATTTAGCATGCAAAAATTTTGTCTTCTTGGAGACACCAGATATTCTGTTCAGTGGTTCTATAATACATTATTTTTAGTCTTCACAATCTTCAAGGAAAGTATCCCCATTTTCTACATGAATATACTAAGGCTCAGAGAAGGTCAGTACTTTCCTCCAAGTGAAAAGCCAAGCAGTGGTGATATTGGATCTTGTCTAACTCCAAAACCATTTCTCACACACACAAAAAGTAAAACTGCATAAGTGTGATGATCCTACATACTTACTGACTTCATGTTACAAGGCAAAAAGTAGGTCCTTTGGGAACGCCATTAAGAGGTAGAAAATCAGCAGCAGTATTGTTACAAAGATGCTCTTACTCATAAATTTTTCCCAAAAGTGCTCACCAAAGAGCATCAAAGCCAAACAGCAATTTAGACAACGTCTAGTGTGGGCAACCTGACATTCTACATTTTAGCCCAACCAATAGGGAGCAAATGCATTGGCACTTAGCAGTGAATTAGAGGTAGTGAAGGAAGAGCACTCAGTAAATCAGAAACAAATTCAGGGCATTCTATCCAGGAGTGATTGCAAGCTGAGAAGACCTCCCACGGGAGCAGGAGCTGTTGATTAGGCAAGATTATTTTTAAATCACGCTTTTTCTATTGAAGGATATTCCTGAGAGAAAAGTTTCCATCCAAAAACTCTGATTTTGATTATTTATCTGCAATATGACTTACTGAACAAATATTAATGAAAGGTTATTCATACTTTAGATTGCTTTCTACTATCACAAGACTACATTGTCTGAACTTTACACACTTTGATTCAACAAAAGGTATGAATCATGCTAGTTATGCTTCAACTTTTTCTGAAGCCTCTGTTGAACTAATATGTATTGAACTGGAAAAATTAAATGTAGTAACTTTTTCCTTGAAGCAATATATAAGCATGCTGTTAAAATTTTTAAGCCCCCTTATAATAGCTATCGATTGCTTTTGAATATAAGGGCTGGGCAAATACAACTATAAAACACCTCAAAAAGGTGCTCTATTATTAGTGTTTATGTAGCAACAGTTCCAACGTTTTAAACCTACTCTAACTCAAAAGCCCTGCCCTTCAGTAGCCAATGCACTACTTCTAGAGATGAAGTTAAGTTTGTTAGCAAGTTAAGTTTACACATACACACATATATGTATGTATAATCATTCACTTGTATATAAACACAGACACACAGGGGCGCCTAGGTGACTCAATCGGTTAACACATCTGACTTCGGCTCAGGTCATGATCTTGCAGTTTGTGAGTTCGAGCCCTGCATTGGGCTCTGTGCTGACAGCTTGAAGCCTGCTTCAGATTCCCACCCCTCCCCTCTCTTCCTCCCCTGATTGCACTAGGTCTCTCTCTCTCAAGAATAAATAAAAGATTTTTAAAAAATAAAAGTAAAATAAACACAAACACACATACATACACACAATATATGTGTGCATTAATAAAATTTATTAACAAATTTGAATAACATCAAAATTTCATGAATGGAAATATATAGTCTTTTAGATTCAGCATAATCTGTATTTTTAAATGGCTTCTACCATAGTAAAAATATTTTATAATCCAACTTCCCTCACCAGTTACTAGTAAATTCTTTTTTTTATAGTAAAATTCTTCAAAAGTTCATTGCATTCAATATATTCAATTCCTCTACACCAATTCTCTCTGAATCTATTTTAAAAAGTTTATTTTGAGAGAGAGAGAACGCACATGTGCTCCCGAGTGAGGGAAGGGAAGAGAGAGAGAGGGAGAGAGAGAGAGAGAGAGAGAGAGAGAGAGAGAGAGAGAGAGAGAGAGAGAGAGAATCCCAAGCAGGCTCCATGGTGTCAGCATGGAGCCCTAGGCGGCGGTGAATCCCACAATCCATGAGATCATCATGACCTGAGCTGAAACCAAGAGTCAGATGTTTAACCAACTGAGTCACCCAGGTGCCCCTCTCTGAATCCATTTTAACTGGGTTTTCACTCACTTCACCTAAACTGTCCTTAAGAATATAAACAGTGACTTGATTCCCTGATTCCCATACCCAGTTCTCATCCTCATCTTATTAGATATGTGAATGCTGTTTGACAGTCTCCTTTGCCAGGAATATCCCAGGGTTCAATTCTTGAAACTTATCTTTTTCCTTTTTATAGTCACTCATTTTTTCCTTACATCCAAAATAATGTCTATAATGTAGACACTACAATGTATACACAGATCCTTCTTTGAATTTATATGTCAACCTAACATCTATGCTAGAATCTCAGAATCATAACCAGGTGTCTGCTCAGTGAGTAGAAACTGCATTGACCTAGCACCTCAGGTCAAAAAGAAAGGCAAGGCAAGGCAAGGCAAGAAAGGAAAAGGAAAAGGAAGAGGAAGAGGAAGAGGAAGAGGAAGAGGAAGAGGAAAAGGAAAGGAAAGGAAAGGAAAGGAAAGGAAAGGAAAGGAAAGGAAAGGAGAGAAAGGAGAGAAAGGAAAGAAAAGAAAGGAAAGAAAAGGAAAGAATAGAAGAAGAGTCTCTGACTCTTCTCTTTCCCTCATACCTTAGAATTAACCTATTAACAAAATCTTTTGGCTCTACATTAACAATATATTATCTGACCACCTCTTAGTACTTCCACTACAACTACCCTGGTCCAAGCTACCATCATCATCACTTGCCAACTTTATGCAACAGTTTCCTATCTGGTCTCTCTTATTTCCATCTCTGCTCTCACTTCTAGGTACTAGGGATACCACAGTGAATAGGATTGTTAAAACCTCTGCATTCTTGAAATCTGTATTCCAGTGATGTATAGGAAATACCGTTATTCCAGAATTCAACAAAGTCGTGAAATAAGAGGTAACACATTAAAAGGGAGCAGGCACCTGTGGCGCCTGGGTGGTTCAGTCAGTTGAGCATCTGACTTCGGCTCAGGTCATGATCTTGCAGTTCATGAGTTCAAGCCCGGCATCAGAGCCTAGAGCCTGCTTTGGATTCTGTGTCTCCCTCTCTCTCTCTCTGCCCCTCCCCTGATCATGTTCTGTCTCTCTCTGTCTCAAAAATAAGTAAACATTAAAAATTTTTTTTAAAAAAGAGCAGGGGGGCACCTAGACTCTCGGTTGGGCATCCAACTCTTGGTTTTCAACTCAGGTCATGATCTCACAGTCTGTGAGCTTAAGCCCCACACTGGGCTCTGCACTAACAGCACAGAGCCTGCTTGAGATTCTCTCTGCCCCTCCTCTGCTGTCTTGCTCTCTCTTAAAATAAATAAATAAATAAATAAATAAATAAATAAATAAATAAATAATTTTTTTTTAAAACATTAAAGAGGAGACTGTGAGAAAAATTTTGTCCTGGTTTACACATTTTTAGAGTATTTATTATAATAGCAAGAACATTAATAAAACTTAAATTTGTAGAATCATTTACATTTGCAAAAATGCTTATAGTATACAGATCATAGCACCTGTGGAAGATGATACTGTGCTGACATTCCTGTCTAGATTTGTTGATTTCTCTTAAATTCTAGAGTGTCCATATGATTTTAAAATTATTCAGGAAGTTATTTTGACATTATATTTCTGCTATTAACACTGATACAGTACACTCATTAAAATAAACATTAGGTTAAACCCAAACCCTCTTCAAGTTTAAAGAACACAAAGAGCTGTAAAAGTCACAGCAGAAAAAATATGGTTAACTATATTTTTAATTTTTGTAATTAATCAACCTATTTAACAGACACCACAGGAAAAAAAGTCATCAGATTACAGCAAATCACTTTTAAAACTATACTACTTTTGTTAAATCACAAGATTGAAGTCTTAAGAAATTATGTTTGAGTAACAAGACTCATAGTTATTTTAATGAGTCATGTATTTCTGGGACTAGGTGGAAAGGAAAAAGCAAATAGAAAGACACCATTTAGAGGGCATTACTTGCTGATTTCTCCTTTTGTAGTACACCTCTGAGACCAACACCCAGCCCTCTATCTACCATAGATTTCTTCTATCAGCAGAAACTCCTTGTAATCAGGAATATCCTGGCTTGATTCACCAAAAAAGAATGGATTGCAGGATTTTTTTTTAAGTATTTCAGAGTTCATGCTATCAATCTCCCTGACTCAGCCTCTTTTGAAAAGTCTCCAAAGATTCTTAAAACTCTGCTTATAACCTGTGGACATGCTTTTCTCATTCAAAGAATTAAAAACACTGTTTCTTAAGACCCATTTTCTTTGCCAACATCCCATCTTATCACAACACATAATTATAAATATATTCTTTTCCCATTACTCTTCTATTTATGTCCTTCTTCAGACATTCTGGTAATTATGCTAGAAGGAACCAGAAAAACATGTTAACAGTATAATAAGTATCATGTAAAAACATAAAAATAATCATAGGCTATTTGTACATAAGATATAGGTTATGTATTATTATGGATAAAGTGGGAATCAGCTTTACTCAAGCTGCTTTGGATTGGCTTTTCTTCCTTATTTTGTGGAAATTTATAATAAAGCAATAAGCTGTCTTAATGTATTTTATCATCCTATTTCTTAATTGCAACATTTGTGCTATTTTATTTTTCAAGTTAAAAAACAACCACTTTAACCCCAGTAGACACATTGTTCTAAGTAATGTGTATTAGTAATGATTTTAAAAATATATGAACAATGGTATTTTACAGCTGGAGATTCTTGTGTTGTTGTCATCACTACAATAGTAATCTTCTTGAATTATTGTTCAATTCTTTAGAGATGTTGAATATATGTACACATTCTTCTAGACTGTCATTTAGCTGTCAGTCTCAAAATATCAGTGTTTTAAAGGGTAAGTAAGAAACCAGACAAAGGTGCTATAAGATAGAGGCATTGGTGCCTGGGGGCACACACACCCTCTGTGTACTTTTCATCACCTGTTGTGCTGACTACTGCGTGTTTAATCAAGCTTGCAGCTCATATATAAAAAAGTAAATATTTATAGTGAGCACAGTAGTCCCTTCAAAGCAAAAAGGGGTCAGATTTATGAACCCTCAAGATAGCCGAAATTATTGGTTTTGAAATGAAGATTGTTTTGTGCAACCAAGGTCACAACTGAACCTATCACAGCATAACGTCCACTAGAAGCTCTTCACTGTCTCACTCCCCTACAGTTCATATTTTGTTTCATCCTATGGTGAATAGTAGGATGATGGTGTGTGGATATGCCACTTCCTCCTTCAAGATATTAAATGTTCTCTAATTTTATGATTTAGTGGACTTGGTCTTCTTCTTATGTAAAATAATGATGTAGACTAATCTCAATGCTTCAGAGATGGAAATGGTTTCAGAAAATGTCATTTAATTTATTTGCAGAGGAAAGTAAGTATTAAATAATACCCCTTCTCAGAATCACAGGATTATGTATAACTTGTCTACCAATAAAAACCAAGAAACAGGTGAGTCAGCCTCCCTCTCAAATATTATGCTTCATATGCTCTCTTAAAAAAAGATGCAGGAGTGCAGCTTTATGATCTATATTTATTTCCTTTCATTTCTTTTTTTTAATTCCCTTCATGTATTTAGAGAGGAAATGTATTCAAAAGGAAATTCACGTAATCTAAAATTTGATGTAGGAACCAATTGTTAGAATAGGTATAATGTACTCTAGTGCATTACATGGTCTACTGTACTTTCCCCCGCCCCAGTCCTGGAATTAACAACTTCTCCAAGGAGCCCTGATGCCCTTCATTGAATAATAATACTTAAAAACCTAGATCTGGATGCTGGGTGTGCTCGTTGCTACAGGGGCATCACTGTTTATAAGCTCTTTAAGGTGACAGAGCAATGAAATATCTGAAAATGCTAACCTATATATCTGCACGCATCTATATTTATTTCTGTACATATGTGTTTGGATACATACACATATGTATGTTTACATCTACCGATCTACCTACATATCTATCTATCCATCTATCTACCTACCTACCTACCTTTCTGTGTGTGTGTGTGTGTGTGTGTGTGTGTGTGTGTGTGTGTGTCCAACCGTCTGTCTGTCTGTCTCTCTCTCTGGCTATTATCTCTTCTTATTGACAACTTCAGTCTAACCCAGCACCAAAATTTTAACCTCCTCTATTATTTAGAATTCCTCACAGTAAAAATCGTGAATGCCAATATCTAAAATATATGCTTATTTGCTGGACCCTAGCATACATACCTTAAAATGTACCAAGCCACAGCCCTGTGAGAAACAATTTTGCCAACAACACGACATTGGGTTCTTTTCATCTTTTGCTTCACAATATCCGGTTAAATGCTATTTGCCAAAGTTACTTGGGACGCGTCCCTTCTTCCAACCCACTTTACTGTGTTTATGAGATTCGTTGGTAATTTAGATTTGTTTCCTACAATCTGCATTCCTTGTTGGATTCCTCTATGTGTGACAGAATATGCTATTTGCGGTATACAGTTGTTTCAGTTTTGAGTCATGTATCCAATACTACATTTCCTTATAGAAGACTCTCATCATCCAAAATATCCTCCACACTTCTCATTTATAGTCAACCACATCCCTAAACCCTCAAATCCTGGCAAATATTGATCTGTTTTCCATTCCTCTAGTGCTCCTTTTTCCAGATTGTCACATAAATAAATTCAAGACTGTGAAACCTTACGAATAAACCTTCTTTTACTTAGTAGAATGCATTTAACACTTATCCAAGTTGTTGCATGAATCAATAGTTGTATCTTTTTATTGCTGAATAGTAGTCTGTTGAATGAATGTACCATAATTTGTTTATTCATTCAGTTTGAAAGAGACCTGGGTTGTTTCCAGCTTTTACCAGTTGCAAATAAAACTTCTACGAAAACTCAAGGTTTTTGTGTGAAGATAAGTTTCCATTTCTTTTAGATAATGATCTAGGGGTGGAATTGCCAGGTTATATGGTAAGAGTATGTTTAACTTTATAAGAAACTGCTAAACTGTTTCTCCAAAATGGCTGTACAATTTTGCATACCACTGACAACATTTTGCAGCAGTATCTCATTGTAGTTTTACTTTGTATTTTTAATGTATTATGATATTAATAGTTTTTCATGTGCTTATTTACTATACCTTCATTGGGAATATGTCTTCCATAAGGCTTAACTATTTTTTACTTCAGGTTTTTTTGTTTATCTCTTATTAGCCTTTATATATTTTGAACAAAAGGTTTTTACGAAAAAGGTGATTTACAAATATTTTCTCTGACTCTATGACTTACCTTCTCATCCTTTTAAGAGTGTTTTTCACAGATTACAAGTTTTCAATTTTGACAAAGCCCCATGTATTTTTTAAATTTTTTTTAACGTTTTGTTTATTTTTAAGAGACAGAGAGAGATAGAATATAAGCAGGGGAGGGGCAGAGAAAGGGGGGAGACAGAATCCAAAGCAGGTTTCAGGCTGTGACCTGTCAGCACAGAGCCCGATGTGGGGCTCAAACCCACAAACCATGAGATCATGACCTGAGCCAAGATCAGAGGCCCAACCAACTGAGACACCCAGGTACCCCCCCACACACAATGTATTTTTTTCTTTATAGATTATATTTCTGTTGTCGTGGCTAAAAATTGTTTTATTAACCCAAAGTCATGCAGATTTTCTCCTATTTTTATACAGATATTTTCTTCCAGATAATATTTTCTTTCAGATATTTTATACAATTTTCTTCCAGATATTTTATACAATTACATTAATATTTAGGGCTATGATCAATTTGGGGTTAATTTTTGTGTAAGGTGTGTAAGGTCAAACTTTATTTTTTTTCATATGGACATCAGCTTTTAAAGGACAATTTCTTGGGAAAACTATTCTTTCTCCATTGAATTACTTTACAACTTTGTCAAAAGCTATTTGTCTATATTTATGCAGCTGTATTGTCAGATTGCCTATTCTATCCCATTGATCTCTTTTTCTACAACATTAGCCAACACCACACTATCATTACTACTGTGGCTTTGTAACAATTCTTAAAATCAGCATTATTCTTCCATTTTTTTTTTCAAATTTGTTTCAGTTGTTCTAGGTCCTTTGCATTTCCATGGGTAATTTAGAATCCAATTATTCAAATCTACATAAAATGCTGCTGGGATTTTTATTGGGATTGTATTAAATCCACAGGCCAATTTGGGGAGAATTGACATCTTAACAATATTAAGTTTTTCAGCCATGAAAATAGTATATATATCTCCATTAAGTTATGTCTTCTTTAATTATTGTCAAGTGTGTTTTGTTTCTTCTGTCCAATGTATATGCCTTTTAAAAAATTTAATTCTAGTGTAGTTAACATATAGTGTTATATTAGTTTCAAGTGTACAATATGGTGCTTTAACAATTCTACATATAACTCAATGTTCATCAAGATAAGTATACCCTTAATCTGCTTATCTATTTCACCCATCACCCACCCAACCTCTCCACTGGTAACTATCAGTTTGTTCTCTATAGGTAAGAGTCTGTTTCATGGTTTCTTGGTTTGTCTCTCTCTCTCTTTTTTTTTCCTTTGTTCATTTATTTTGTTTCTTGGATTCCACAAATAAATGAAACCATATGGCATCTGTCTTTCTCTGACTGGCTTATTTTGCTTAGGGTTATATTCTCTAGATCCATCCATGTTATTGCAAATGGCAACATTTCATTAATTTTTTTCTCTGTTTCTTCTTGCTTTTATTTTTTTTGTTTCAAGTTTTTATTTAATTCTAGTTAGCTAACATATAGTGTAATATTGGCTTCAGGAGTACAATTTAGTGATTCATCACTTACATATAACACACAGTGCTCATCACAAGTCCCCTTCTTAATACCCAGCACCCATTTAGCCCATCCCCCACCCACCTCCCTTCCATCAACCTTCAGTTTGTTCTCTATAGTTACCAGTCCCTTATGGTTTCCCTCTCTCTCTCTTTTTTCTCCCACCTTCCCCTCTGTTCATCTGTTTTGTTCAACTGTTCTGTTTCTTAAATTCCACATATGAGTGAAATCATGAATTTCATCTTTTCTTATGGTTGAATAACGTTCCATTGTATATATACATATATATACATTGTATATACATTGTACATATACATATATACATATACATATATATACATAAATACATATATATATATATATATATATATATATATATATATATCTCGCATCTTCTTTATCCATTCATCTATTGATGGGCACTTGGGCTGCTTCCATAGTCTGGCTATTGTTAAATAATGCTGTAATTAATTAATGCTGTAATTAATATAGGGGGTTCATATATTCCTTTCAACTAATGTCTTTGTATTCTTTGGGTAAATACCCACTAGTGTGATTACTGGATCATTTGATAATTCTATTGTTAATTTTTTAATGAACCTTCATACTGTCTTACACAGTGGTGGTACCAGTTTACATTCCCACCAAAGTTGTACGAGGTTTCTATTTTCTCCACATCCTGACCAACACAAGTTTCTTGTATTGCTGATTTCAGCCATTCTGACAGGTGTGAGGTGGCATCTCACTGTGGTTTTGATTTGCATTTCCCTGATGATGAGTGATGGTGAGCACCCGTTCATATGTCTGTTGGCATTTGAATTTGTTCTTTGGAGAAATGTCTGTTCAGGTGTTCTGTCCATTGTTTAACTAGATTGTTTTTAGGGTGTTTAGTTGTGTACATTCTTTATATATTTTAGATAGTAACTTTTTATCAGATATGTCATTTGCAAATATCCTCTTGCATTCAGTAAGTTGTCTTTTAGTTTTGTTGGTTGTTTCCTTTGATGTGCAGAAACTTTTTATGTTGATATAGTCCCAATACTTTAATTTTGTTTTGTTTCCCTTGTCTCAGGACACATATACAGAAAAATACTGTTATGGCCAATGTCAGAGAAATTACTGCCAATGCTCTTTTATGATTTTTATGGTTTCAGGTCTCACATTTAGGTCTTTAAAATAGTTTGAATTTATTTTTGTGTACGGTGTCATGAAGTAGTCCAGTTTCATTCTTTCACCTGTATTTGTCTAGTTTTCCCAATACCATTTGTCAAAGAGACTGTCTTTTCCCCAGTGCACATCCTTACTTCTTTTGTCAAAGATTAATTGACTATGAAATCTTAGGTTTATTTCTGGGCTTTCCGTTCTGTTCTATTGATCAATGTGTCTATTTTTGTGCCAGTACCATATTGCTTTCATTACTATAGCTTTGTAATATTATTTGAAATCTGGAATTGTGATACCTCTAGCTTTGTTTTTCTTTCTTAAGATTGATTTGGCTATTTGGGGTGTTTTGTAGTTCCATACAAATTTTAGGATCATTTGTTCTAGTTCTGTGAAAAATGCTATTGGTATTTTGATATGGATTGCATTAAATCTGTAGATTGCTTTGGGTAGTATGGACATTTTGATAGTATTTATTCCTCTCATCAATGAAAATGGAATGTCTTTCCATATGCTTGTGTTGTCTTCAACTTCTTTCATTAATGTTTTATAATTTTCATAGTTTACATCATGAGTTTACATCTCTCTCTCAAAAAATGAATAAACGTCAAAAAAATTTTAAAAATAAAACAAAGAAGTTGCTTTCTAAAAAGTAATAATAAATTAAATTTCTAAAAAGTTGCTTTCTCTTTCAAGTTTGTTGGGATTTTACACATGAATGAATGTTATACTTGTTGAAAGTTTTTACAGCATGTTTTGATGATCATATGGGTTTTCTTCTTAGTTTATTAATGTGATTATATAAATTGATTAATTTTTGAATGTCAAATCAGCTATGCATACCTGGAATAAACATCACTTGGTCATGCTATGTTATTCTTTTTACACATTCTTTGCATTGAATTTTCTTACATTAGGTTGTGTATTTTTGCATCGTTGTCCATAAGGATTACTGTTCTATAAGTTTTATTTCTTGTATGTTGGGGGCTTTTTGGTACTAGTGTAATTACAACTTCATACAATGAGTTAGAAAGTGTTATCTTCTGTTTACTATAAGATTCAGTAACATTGGTTACTATTTATTCCTTGAGTGGTTGGTAGAAATCACCAGTAAAATTATGTCCCTGAAGTTCTTTTCCTTGTCTAACTGAATTCAATTTCTTCAACAGATATCAGGCATTTTATATTATTTGTTTTTCTTGAGTGAGTTTTGATAGTTTTTGTCTGTCAAGGAATTCAAATTATCATATTTATTGGCATAGAATTGCTCACAGCATTCCTTTTGATAGTGATTTCCTCAGATATTTTCATATTTATATTTTGTATCTTCTCTATTTTTCTTTGTTAGTCTGGCTAGAGTTTTATCAATTTTATTGTTGTTCAAAGAATAAACTTATGTTTTCATTTATTTTCTTTGTTTTTCTGCTTAAATTTTATGTATTTCTATTCTTGTCTTTGTTACTTCCTACTTTCTGCTTGCTTTGAGTATAATTTGCTATTATTTTTAAATTTCTTATAATAAAAGCTTAAAATTTTTGAGAACTTTCTTTTGTTTTAACATATGCATTTAATGCTATTAGTTTTTGTTTAAGTGCTGAAAAAAATTGACTTTTGTAGATGCCAAACTTGCATGTTGAATGTAGATCGATGACTTTGTTTCTCTAGTCTTTGATAGGGAAAAATTCCATATGGTCTTGAAAGCTGCTAAGATGTGTGATTATCTTCTGAATGTTTCACAATATAAACAGTTTTAGATCAATAATATTTTAAAGCATTTATTATGAATTTATAGATTTCTAAGATACATAAGAAATGAGAAAATATTATAAATATGTATGTGGGTACCTAAAAGACTACAAGTTTTAATATTTTACAACTCTAATTTTGTATCAAAATGATTCTTGGAAATGATAGTGTCCCATGACACTCTCATAAGAACAATTAAAACCTAGGTGGGATTATAGGTTGAAGTTAATGATGATAATGGAGAAGAGGTGGAAGAGGAATAAGATTAATAATAATGACTACTGACTGTAATATATCTCATTAATCTTCATAACAACTCAAGAGAAATCAAGCCAGCCTGACTCTAGTGAGATCTATGTGTTCATCAACAAGGGAAAGAAAGAGAAGGTCCTAACTTTTACTGGTTACCTTTTATATTTTACAATATCCAGAGACTGTAATTATCAGATGCTTCCTAGTTATATATTAGAATGATATTTGTTTTAATTTTTCACTTACTTGATATATGTATGTTTCTTTTCATGCCCCCTTCCTCTACTCAGGAATATGATAATAGAGAACAAAGATGCATTAGATAGAGAGATGGAGGTGTTTAAATCAGTGGCATAAAGCAATGACTTCATGCAGTTTCTAGAAGAGTTAACACTCCACATTAGGTGGGGGACCTCATAACTTCTCTCTGGAGAGTCATCAAAAGACAGAATATACTATGAAATCATTGCCATATCAGTATTCTTTCACATGGACCCCACTGGCAATGGCATAAGCAGGCCAATCAAAAAGAGAAGGTATGGATTTACTTGATTAATAATGAAAGATTGAAGGGGCAACCGAGTGGTTCAGTTGGTTGGTTAAGCGTCTAACTTTGGCTCAGGTCATGATCTCATAGTTCCTGAGTTCTAGTCCCGCATTGGGCTCTGTGCTGACAGCTCAGAGCCTGGATCATGCTTCAGATTCTGTGTCTCCTTCTCTCTCTCAGCCCCTCCCCTGCTCATGCTCTGTCTCTCTCTCACTCTCTCTCTCTCAAAAATAAAGAAACATTAAAAAAATTATTTTTAAATGAAAGATTGAATAATCCAATTTGATGTAAAATAAAAACAGGAGGAACAAAGCTTTGTAATTGGTAGTCAAAATGGCTATTAATTTGTTTCACTTCTCATTATTAAATATTTCTTTGAGAATGAAATATAGACTGAGAAAGTCAATTAAGAGAGGTAATGGGGTGAAACAGAACAAAGAATTTCAGTGAAAGATACAAAGCAACTTAAGCTTTAGAGTTTTTTTTAAATGAATATCTCTGACACGTTATTAATATAAATTAATGCACTATTATATTATTCATCCTTTGTTTAACAGGTATTTTTGGAAAACAGCAGAATAATTTTTCAGGTAGTTCAATTAAGTTTGGGTTATTAATTAGAAACAATTATATATGTGGCTTTTTTTATTCTTACACTGTCCTTTTAAACTCTATAGGGTTAGTTTCCCATATAGGTCCTGTCTTAGCTTACTCAGAGTGCTATAAGAAAATGTAATGAATTGGGTACCTTAACAAAACAGACATTTATTTCTCACAGTTCTAAAGACTAGGAAGTTCAAGATCAAGGTGACAGCAGATTCATATCTGGTGAGAGCCCTCTTTCCTGGCTTGCAGAAGGCTATCTTTGAGTCTTCACAAGGTAGAGAGAAACTCTGTCTTGGTCTCTTTTTCTTCTTACAAGGATATTTAATCCCATCCTGGGGACCCCACACTTAGTGCCTTAACTAAATCTAATTATCTCTCAAAGCCTCTACCTCCAAATATCATTAAGTTGGGGATTAGGGCTTCATCATATGAATTTGGGACAGGCAAAATTCAGTTCATAGGTGACATCATGACTTTATTACTCTTACCTAATTAAATATTAATAAGTCACTTCACTCACAAAAATTTATAGAAATTAAAAAATGTCTATGTGCAATGTAAAAATTTTGAATATTTCTTTTTAATTAAAGCTTCCCTCCCTCACCTGCTCCTGCCAGCTTCAGGACATTAGTAAAAATCCTCCATTAGTAAAAAGATCAAGATTGACTCTTATCCTTCTTTGGATCAGTCTTTCACACCTGAGAGCAGTCTAACGGGCTTTCAATATCTCCAGGATTAGGGAAGGGTGAGTATGTAGGGGAAATGTTCAGGAATATCTTTGGTTTTATTTAACAGGTATTTTAGTCACATAGCACTGATGCTCTCTGGCCATGGAAGATGTTTCTTTGGAATCACAGTAGGTTTTTAGGCTACCTCTCATTGCCAGGAATCTTCTCCTGATTTATCAGTCTGCTCTTAAGAGTTCCTAACAGTCCTTCTGAGGGAAGATTTGGAGCCAGATCCTTGAAAATGACTTACTGACTAACTCTTCCTATTTTGTGTCTCTCAATTGGCCCATGATAAACACTCAAAACATCCTATGTCCCAACAAACTCTGGGAGCATGACAAACTCTGAAAATACAATAAATTCTTGGAGTTCAGGCATTCATTGTGAAGCCACCCCTCCTCACTTAAAACAGCTAGTTAGTTATCCATGCAGTCTACCCTTAGCCTTTCCCAGTGTGAATCCACTGTGTTCCCCAAACTCCGTGAACATATATTAAGTTCTCTATGTGGTCTCCTTAATGATTACATTACCATCCAGCTTTCACCTCACTTCCCGTAGCATAACAGAAAGGCCTCACAGAGACTATCACTTCTACCCCAATAAATCCCATCTATAGTTTTAAATTGAGCCTATTCAATCCCTCAAGGTTGGTGAGTGGCTAAGTGTTACAAAACTAGTCTCTAGAATCTTCCTTGCAAAAGCCACCCAGCTGGTTTATCCTTCACTTTGGAATGTGGATGCACTTGGCAGCTAATGTTTAGCCAGCAGGTTAGAGCTTCAATGGAAACTGAATTATAAAGGGAGCAAAGTTAAAATCCTGCTATAGTGCTATATAAACTTTTTGCCATTTTTTTCTATTATTTGTCTATCAAATGAATATTTCTGTCAGCCCTCACTTTCCAAAAAGGAGATTAATATATGTCTTTGTCGGGGCGCCTGGGTGGCGCAGTCGGTTAAGCGTCCGACTTCAGCCAGGTCACGATCTCGCGGTCCGTGAGTTCGAGCCCCGCGTCAGGCTCTGGGCTGATGGCTCGGAGCCTGGAGCCTGTTTCCGATTCTGTGTCTCCCTCTCTCTCTGCCCCTCCCCCGTTCATGCTCTGTCTCTCTCTGTCCCAAAAATAAATAAAAAACGTTGAAAAGAAAATTAAAAAAAAAATTATAAAAAAATATGTCTTTGTGGAGCAACTCATAACTGATTCCTATTCAACACACCATATTTATTTGGCACAGAGTTTCCTTTTGATATAAGATACCATATGAGTGTTAATGAAGTTTAGTCCCTTTAGCATATGTTCTCAATATTTGTAAATTATCTAAATACTAGTACTGCTTTAGTTCTTACATTTAACTATTACATTTTTTTAATGAAGAGAAGTGATGTAAAACATTCCAAATGCAATTTAAAGCAAAAAATGGAATTGTACTTGAATAGATATTACAAAAATTTTAGGTGCATTACCAATGCTTCAAAGTACAAAAACAAGTTGTGTATTATATTAAAAAGTAAAATAACAAGATTGGATTCCCCCTTTATGTGGATGGTAATCATTTCCTGAATCAATCCTGGTATCATTTTGGCAAATGATTGATAGATTACTTTAAAAATTAAAAAAAGTGGTGGGGCACCTTACCATATAATTTAGTGACCATCAATATTTTCTGAATCATCTTTTACTTCCTAAACATTTGATGACTTCTGAGATATATAGTTCACCATGAAATCATTCATTGGTATTTATCAGAATATTGACGAACTTTTAAGTCCAATGTCCTTATAAAACCAAGTACTAATAAGAAATTAAAAATTACATTAAAATACTTTACACACTTTGTAAGTATTTCAGCTATTAATAAAATTAGCTAGGATATCTCACTTATCTTGGATTCCTGACTCTAATGCCATCAATGCATTTTATTAACGAAGTAGAAAGCTGTGAACCAAACTGACATAAAACCAGTCAAGATACAATGTGCTTCCTTTGTCCCCTTCATCCCCAGAGCAAAACATGGCTAGATGTGCAACTATTGTCTATAAAGAAAACTTCTGATAATGAATGTCTTCCACCTTTATTATGATACCATTTTCTTCATTTTTTCTTTCTTTTTCTTGTTTGTAGATATTTGTACATCTTGACTCACACTAAACATAATAAAATGCCATGTAGGACATTGATTTAAAACAGTTCAAAGCAAATATTACCCTAAAGAATCTGGCTATTACTTTAATTCTGCATTAGATATTAGTCACTTACATATATACACATATATGTGTGTATAAAGATTATTTCCAAAATTCTAAAACTTTTGTTTGGGTTAAATTTCTTTTAATACAGAAATATAAATGTTCCTTATTCTGTAGGTAACGACCTTACTTATGAATTACCCAGTCAAGATTTTATTTAGCAGCAAACTGGCTTTTCCTAAAATCATATTCTCTTCCTTTAGTTAATATTAACTCAGAGAAAGGAAAAAATGTAAAACCAGCTAGAACCAAGAATTAATACAAAGGTAAATTTGGTTGGCAGTAGAACACCATATTTTCCAGAGTTGTCTTTCATTGTCCTAAAAGGAAATAAAATGGTAGGCAAAAGAGATGCCATTCTTTTTCTCATTACCATTTCAAAAACATATGGTTCACTTGATAACATTATCATTGATTTTTCTGTTAAAAGCTAAAGAAATTTTAATTACTGGGAGGCTGATTCCATTTGTGAAACAGATTACTGTGCTTTGAGAATACAGGTAACTAACCTCTCTAAAAATATCAAATTAAAGGCAAATTGTTGAAATTTTAGAATCACTACTCATATAAGAGCTGAAACATCATTTTGTAGAAGTTTTTTTTTTTAATAAATCCAGTTCTTGGGGTGCCTGGGTGGCTGAGTTGGTTAAGCGACCGACTTTGGCTCGGGTCATGATCTCGCAGTTTGTGAGTTCAAGCCCCGCGTCGGGCTCTGTGCTGACAGCTCGGAGCCTGGAGCCTACTTCAGATTCCATGTCTCCCCCTCTCTCAACCCCTCCCCTGCTCACACTCTGTGTCTCTCTGTCTCTCAATAATAAATAAACGTTAAATTTTTTTTTAATCCAGGTCTTCACACATTAAATATGAACATAATTTCTATTTTAAGAAGGAAATCCTGGACTGTATGTGTTCCATGAATATGAGCAATCACTTAGATCCTATACTGACTGTGCTTCTCCTTTAACCTTCCAAAAATGTTACTATGTTTTATGCCCTCTAGATTACATTATATGCATTAGAAATTTTTAACCATTTTTTAAAATTTTTCAATTATTTTTTTTACATTTATTTATTTATTTTTTATTTTTTTTAACGTTTATTTATTTTTGAGACAGAGAGAGACAAAGCATGAACGGGGGAGGGTCAGAGAGAGGGAGACACAGAATCTGAAACAGGCTCCAGGCTCTGAGCTGTCAGCACAGAGACCGATGCGGGGCCCGAACTCACAGACCGCGAGATCATGACCTGGGCCGAAGCCGGCTGCTCAACCGACTGAGCCACCCAGGCACCCCTACATTTATTTATTTTTGAGAGAAGGAGAAAGAGCATGAGCAGGGGAGGGGCAGAGAGAGAAGGAGACACAGAATCTGAAGCAGGCTTCAGGCTCCAAGCTGTCAGCACAGAGCCCCACACAGGGCTCAAACCCACGAACCATGAGATCATTACCTAAGCCAAAGTGGGATGCCACCCATGCACCCCGATATTTATAACAATTTTGAGAAATAAATATGAAAGCAGCATTAATGTTTTGAAATAAGAGAATATAATCAACAAAAAATAAAAAATGAATAGAATTGAGAAATAAGATATACTGAAAAAGTTTAAAGTCAGAATTCTATTATTCTGAGTTGCCAATTACTAAGCCAAAGGCTTGTATAAATGCTGAGTCATTTTTATATGTTATATTGAAATAAAAAACTCTTAGCTTGCCAGATATACCCTTGTTGATAACTTCAAATTAAATAAAAAATATAAAAGTACTACTTAAATTACAAAGTAGCTATACAAATAATACGAAGCAAAATGCCTCCTTCACCTCCAGAATACTATAGTTTGCAAAATACACTTACACATTATTTTATTTGGGGCATGGATATGTTCATTAGACTCAAACGTCATTTTAGCTCTCTTTAAATAATATATTATTAATAAAATTAAAAGATTGTTATGAGAACTTATTATTAATTAGACCATTCACAAGAAAGGTTAATAGTATATTTTAGATCTGTTCCATGATATTTTTAAAGTTTATTTATTTATTTTGAGAGAGAGAGAGCCAGGGAGGGGCAGAGAGACAGGGAGGGAAAATCCCAAGCAGGCTCCACACTGTCAGCACAGAGCCCAACATGGGGCTTGAACTCATGAACACCAAGATCATGACCCGAGCCAAAACCAAGAACAGGAAGCTCAACCTACTAAGCTTCTCAGGTGCCCCTGCTCCATGATATTTTTGTCTTCAAAGGTAATAAAACAGCAGAATAGACTTTAAGGTATTTCCTATGGAATGGCCTGGTATGGAAAGACAGATTACCACATAATATGTAATATATATTTCCATTTGGAAAATACAACTATATGTAAAGATATGAAAAGCACAAAAAGGATACTTGACAGGTGTTTCCTTTTAACATAACCATTAAAATATTTAACAATAATTTGTAGACAATAAGGTCATAAATTACTTTTTAACCTTTCTTGGTCAGAGATTTCCTTATTTGAGAAATCTATTACATTAAGTGTATATTAATTATTTAATGATAAAAATTTTCCATTTGTATTTCTTCTATATATGGAGTCTAGTCTAGCAATTAAGAACACAGGCTTTGGAATCAGACACATCTGGGTCAGAATCTGGGAACCATTGTTTACTCACCATATAAACTAGAAACAGAAATTAACCTTTCTAAATCTCAATTTCTTTATCTGTGGCAATAGTACCAACCTCACTTGTTTGTATATTTGGTTGTTCATTTAATTACTGGGAGTTAAATAAGGTAATATAAACTATTTTACAACAATTCTTGGTATAAATTGAAAACTTAATGAGAGTTGACAATTTTTGGATTGTGGTACTAATAGTATTAAACTACTGCTTTCTTCACTTGACTATGTTACACTGATTCAGATTTCACTGGGTTGAAATCATTCTTAGGTATTAGGTTTTAGAAAGGATATGTAAATGCTAATTCTTCTTTTTGCCCTTTCTCTTAAATTATAGTTTGGCTGGCTTTAAAACTTGTAAATCCTAGATCTTTCCCTTTGAGTTCCAGAAAGACTGATCAAATGCCTTCTAACATTTACTTTGGGGAAGAGAATTCTGATCCCAATTTGATTATTCCTTTGTAAGCAAACTGAATATGTCTAACTGTTTTGTCTTAACTGTTAACCTTGATTTCTTCATTAATATTCCCCAATTTGAGATGATCACTTTTCACAAAGATGTGATTCTTTCATTACCTGAATTTTTTTCTATCTTTTCTTTGTTATTATCTTCCTTTGTTCTGCTCTCTTCAGATGTATATACATTAAATGTAACATCCTGAATTATGTCTCCATGCTTTTCTCTTTCATAATTTGTAATCTGATCACTATATCTTTTTCTGATTAAATATTCTAAAAGGCTATGAACAGAATTTTCAAGTAATAACAATCTTTTATAATCCTCATTGATATCAGTCACATGAAATTCTTCTATCATCTTCTACAATGCTATACCTATTCCATTTTAGTAACTTTGTGATATTCTTTATTTACTTATGGAACTATAATAGTCCTAAAACATTACCTTTTATTTATCCAGACAGAATGTTATTTCACATTTCCTCATCATACCTTATCAAATGCTAGCTCCCCAAAAAATGCTATCAAAACACTCTGAAGATGAAGCAAATCTGAGGGGAAAGTCTACCTTGACAGTCTATAGCATCTCAGAGTAGACAGAGAAAGGCAGGATGTTTATGAAATTTGGAGATTTGGTTTAAGGTGTGTCTTTGGATGAGAGGATGGGGGCTTGATTCGGTAAATTTGTGATGTAAGAATTTAAAATTGGAGGACACAGAAGATAAGATTTCAGTGTGAATGTATTAACTACTTATTCTATTGAAACAAATTACTGTAGTCAATGGTTTAAAACAATATAAATTTCCTCTCTTACAGTTCTGGAGACCAGAAATCCAGAATCAGTTTCACTAGGCAAAAATAAAGGTGTCTGTAGAGCTGGTTCCTCTGAAGGCTATATGGAAGAAATGATTTCTTGCCTTTTCTAGCCTCTAGAAGCTTCCCACATTCCTTGGGCCATGTCTCTTTCCTTCATTTTCAAAGCTAGCAATATAGCATCTTGTTTTCATCATCATGTTGCCCTTCTTCTTATCATCAAATCCCTCTTTACCTCCCACTTATAAGGACATTTAGGATGGTATTTATGGCCTACCTAGGTAATCCAGGATATTCTCTCCATCTCAATATCTTTAACTAAATTACACCCTCAAAGTCCCTTTTGCCAAACAAGGTTAACATGCACAGACTCCAGGGAGTAGGAATTGGCTATCTTGAGTAAGTACTTACTCTTAAAGAGTAAGTAGTCATTCAATGCTATCAATTTTATTCTATTTAGCTTAACTTTAATAGTCTTCTATTACATATTATTAAGATAAACTTAATACCATCTGTTATTAAGATAAGTTATTTTCCATCATATCTTCCCAAGAAATTGTTTCATAAAAGAGTATAGTCATGTTATTAAAGACACTTTCAGATCTTAATTATAAGAGGCAGTGTGGGTGAATTCAATTCTCCTCTCTCTCTTAAACTCCTTGACATCTATTCACTAAATTGTAAATAAAAACTTCATAGTGACTAAATTAGCAATTGGTTCATTTTTATAAATACTTCTACATCATTTGAAAAAATAATGTAACCAGGGTTATCTTAATATCATTAGCTGTGTTAGCTGATTATTTGATTTTATTTTTAATATATATACAATACGTACGTATTTTCTTTGCAAGCATAGCCCAGATGTAAACTGAAGTCATACTATCCTTTAAGATTCAAATTAAGCCACTAAAAATATTATCTCTGTGACTCTGTCTCCCTAAAGATGCTTGCCTGAGGCTAGAGGAACACAGGAAATAAAAATTAACAGATCTCTTCAAGTTATGTTTCCATTTCTTTTTAGTCTAGCCCATGTATGCCACTTCTTCTCTATGGTTATCATGGACACAACCCTGATTCATTCACTCTTTCAAAATACCATCAACAAAAAAGTCATCCCAACCAAACTTTATGGGGGGGGGGGGGGGTTCATGGTAAACAGGAAGGGTTTATATTGGGGTTCTGCAAATACCTTGAGGTTAAATATTAGACACTGTTCTTAAATGTCTTTTGGTGATCCAGACAATGGGACTGTATTTTTGGCTTTTTTGTATTCTCTCGATCCCTCCTTCTAACACAGACAGACAGACACACACACACACATATACACAATCTTTCTTTTTCTCTTAGAACTGACTTAACAGTAAGAGCTTATTCTTTTAGAGTTTTGTTTTTACCTGCAAGATCCTTTTCAAATAGAAATTTCTTTCGCAAAAATGAAAAAAGGCCTCAATAATACATGCTATTTTATTTTACATCAATTACAGCTATAATGGAAAGGGCACTAGCCATGAAGTTAAATTTGGATTTGAGTGTTGGCTTCATGGCACACTATCTGTGTGGCTTTAAACAACTTACTCAGCCTCATAGTCACATCATCTGTGAAATAAGATTAGTATTATCAGTCTCATAAGACTGCTGAGGTGATTACCAAGGAAGTGAAAGTGAAAATACATAGAGCATAGCTTGCTATATGAATAATGAATTTTAAAAACTACTGGGTAAACTAAAGATGTCACTGTGGCACATGTATTTTTGTACTTTGTAAACATTCCAAGAGCCCATATTCTACCTAAGGCACTAGCATAAAAGCTTTGAAAAGCAAGAAAAAAAATATACCTGTCCTCCAGAGGTTTAAAATTTAGAGGAAAAGACAAATGCAAAAACTGTAAGGCCATGTATAATAGAGACGTAAATGATAAATAATAACTGATACAATCTGAAAAGACTTCACACAAGAGGCAGAATTTGAAGTGAGTCTAGTGTTGGGGCACCTGGGTGGGTCAGTCAGTTGAGCGCCGGACTTTAGCTCAGGTTGTGATCTCATGGTTCGTGGTTTCAAGCCCCACATTGCACTCTGCGCTGACAGCTCAGATCTTGGAGCCTGCTTCAGATTTTGTCTTCCTCCCTCTCTCTCTGCCCCTCCCCCACTCACACTCTCTCTCTCTTTCACACAAAAATAAACATTAAAAATTTTTTTAATTAAAAAATAAATTAAAATAAATTAAAAAAATAAAGTGAGTTTAGTGTTTGAGTGGGATACAACCCCTGTAGATGGAACAAGTGGAGAAAGAATTTTGTGTTTTTAAGTCTCTAAGTATATAGTCAATGAGTGATGAAGAGTCTACTGACAAGAATGAATGATACCTAAAGACTAAGACTAGAGGTTAAGTCACTTGGAGATTTTGCACAAATTCACTTATTCCAGCTTTCGTTCCCTACATCTCTCCCTCTGAGTACATTTGTAGTATCCCTCCAAGCCAGTTATATTAACCTAGTAAAAGGTTAGTAACCATTTATTTTCACAAGAAGTGGAGGTGAGATGTTTACCACTGCCTTCTCTATCATCAGAACAATAGAGCAAAAAAAGAATTAGTGTCTTCAGATACCTACAAATAAAAGAAATTAAAATAAAATAAAATAAAATAAAATAAAGTAAAATAAAATAAACACCTTTCTGTGACTAAGCTACCAGATAAGATATATCTGAGAGTAACTGTAAATTAACAAAAGGAAATATTTTTACATTTCATATGTTTATTATTATAGAGGAAATTTTATTGATTTGCAACTATAAAATATTCTAAACACTAAGAAAAGATCCCATTATGGTACGATGGTGGTTTTAGAGATTTGTGTCATTCCTTCTATAGAATGACTACAGACCAGTGCTCAGTAAAACAAATATCTAGAAGTTGGGATAGGTTTAAGCCAAACCCATCCACATTTTTTAATCCATGCTTTTTGTGACCTATGAGCTAAGTGAAGTTCTGTTTATTGATACATAGGGTAATGAAACACTATATGCAATTTACTATCACATTTTTATTTTTTAACTTAATTTTAGTAATTGCCTCCAGATTCACTAATTTCACAGTGTATTTTTTCAACAAGGGAAAAAAAGGGAATTATCCAGCTGTATTAGTTTCATCTCATTAGTCCTGCCTATGGCTAATTAGAAACATCAAATCCATCATTAACTGATAAATATTCAAATAGCTCTAAAAGCAATACTGAAATGGTAGTCCCCAAAATGATACTTGAACAATTGGAGTCATAGTGTGTTCTTCAAAATAACTTTTTTAAAAAATGCGCCAGACTATTAAATAATATATGCATGTTTCAGTCTTCCAGTTTTTAGCAGGAATAAATCACATCACTCTACGTTTCTTATAATCTTTGTCTTACGAGCTAAGTACTAAGCTTCTTGTGAACAAGGGACTCACCTATGTGTATAGCTCTGCCATTGTATAAGGCTGGGCACTGTTGTAAAGCTATACAAGAAAAGGGAAAATGCACATTTAGCCTTATTAGCATAGGACATTAAACAACAGAGCTTTCAAAAAGATCCTATAAAAACACAAGTTCCTCTATTTCAGCTGAAATAATTATGTAGAATATCATCTGATGATCAGTCTCACTGTGGACCCAGCCGTGTGTTTCTATTTTGGGGAAGAAGCTATTGTAACCCTGCAGGTTCTTCTTATTCACTTTGATTTATGCTGTGCTCTTATCTCCTGAAAAATCCTTTAGACCAATCTGAGGGTAAAGTGATTGTAATGTGATTGCTGTCTTGAAGCAGGAGGGATTGCACGATATTACGAGTATTCTGTCTTTTCTAATAAGTCATACTAACTAATGGGGAGTTATTGCCTAAATTATTCAGAATCCTTCTAGTTTTTCACTCAAAGAAAGATGTTAAGCTTATAGATTATATTCTTTACTATACAGAATTTCTCCCTCAAAACCATTTCATGATGTGGAAGGAGGTTTTCAGAGATTTGCTTAAAAAATTTTTAAAAATATGAGGTGAGAAGAAAATAATTCTGAAGATATTGTTGAAATGTGTAATGATACCTTTATGGCATATTCTATTATTTATTCGGAAAAAGAGATAACATCAAGAAATAAAAATGATTATTCATAGTTTTTTGTATTCTATTTCATACCATTAGTTCTAAACTATCTGGCTAATACAGAATATTTGTGCAAATGATCAATGATAATAAAAACTCTACTAGTTGAAAGCATTTAGTATCTATAATGCTTGTTTTTCTATTTCACTATAAGTAGCTTTATTTTTATCTAATATTTTCCTTAGAACCATTATATACAATAATATAAATGTATGGTAAGATATATATTTCTCTATGATGTGTAGGACTCTCTCTCATAGGTCTTATGTTCTCTTAGCTCCAAGAATTTAATACTATTTGTAATTGTGATGAGGAAATTAGCCTAGAAATAATATGAAATAGCAAAACAGGAATAATGTTAACCCATAAAACTATCTCAGGAAATGAGGTAGAGCCTCCTGAAAAAAAACATGAGACTTCCAAGCAACACATTTCCACTTGTTGAAATCTAATTAAACATGAGATTATTGCCTCAAAACTTCTTCAGAAAAACTTCCCTTAAACTCTCTTATTTTATGCTAGACTATTTCTTTCCTCCAAATTCTACAGTATTTTATTAGATTTTTGTGATATAAGTTTTCATCTGCCTTAAATCAGTTATGTGTATGCATTTAATTTACAGTAGTAAAATTAATGATAGTACATAGCACAATCTATTACACATACTGTTTGTTTCAATTTTCTGATTAAATCAAATAATTGAATAAATTGACAGGGGATATGATAACCTATTATATGTAACCTATATGTAAAGGTAAAATAAATTAGTGTTTAGGGTGCCTTAAATTATGCACTAAATATCTGCATAAAAATAAGAAATTATTTCAAGTGTGACCACAAAATAATTTATCTAATTATTCAATACAAGACCTACAATATTTAAATCCTATAAGACTACAATAAGTAAGAGCTACATTTATGTATATCTACATATATATTTCGTCAAGCTAATTGTCTCATTCTATATTATGATAATATTAAAGTTAATTCCAAACTTTGACTAAAAATACATTAGTGATGTACTAAGTACTTAGAGTTAAAAGTTGAGAACGTTTCCTATACTACTGTACTAAATTCCAAGTTTAAGTCTTTTAGAATAGTAAAGATCACATTCTTGTATTCTAGAGTGCATGCTAAAAATATTTTTATTTCCCCTATAATCTCAATTTTTCTCCTTGAATTTTTTTTATACAGATTCATTCTCTTTTAGTTACTCAACTTTTTTATCCTCCATTTTCAGCTTCCACTAATAAGACCCAGTCTCCAAAGTCCATGTCAATTGCAGTCTCTTTGGATCAGTGACAACTTCACCTTGTTTCCAAGCCTCCTAATCTCATTAGAAATATAAGGATAATAAAAGAAGGGAGAGGGTGTTTCTGAATTAGATAAGGTGATTAGGAAATAATTACCTTTTTATTGCATTGCCTACTAAGTAATTTAACTGGGAATTTGCACATAAACTTTAAGCCCAGTCATAACATTACATAGTGTAGAACTCAATTCCAGCTGTGAATTTTAAACACTAAAAGTCAGCACTTAGAACTAATGTGAACATGTCATATTTAACCAAACTTCAAGCCAATTTGGTGAAATCAAAATTCTTACAATCTATTGAAAACTCTGCAAAGGCTAAATCAGCAATGCTGTCAAATCATATACAGCGTATACCTCTAATAAAATACCACCACACAATCTATGTCTTTGGGGAGTTCAAGTCTTGAAGGACCAGGAGGACACATAAGCCAGAGTCTGTGTGGAGGGTGTACACATGAGACTGCGTTAAATACTCTGATTATGTAACGTAAAGTCTGAAGCCTTCCCTAGACTTTAAATTTGTAACATCTTGTGTTGTCAACATCTTTTCTCCATATGAGCCTACACAGCAACGCATTATTTTTTTTCACCCAGACTCACCCAGATAACTCCTCCTTTTCCCCAGTCTGAAAAAAAATTCCATGTACAATACCTTTTAACAAATATTAATGAAAAAATTGTGAATAGCAGGGAGAAATCACAGAAAGTAATTCTACCTCACTATCTATTCTTGTTATTTATCACATCTCTTCCCAAATTGTTTCCTGGAAATCCAAATATTCTTCCTTTATTCATAAGGACAGTTCAATCTCCAAATTTGCACAACTACTCACATTAAGGTTCATTCTCAACAAAACAAAGGAAGATTTATTATTCTTAGAAACTTGGTACAGTTAGAAATGAATATGTTTGGCTGATATATCACTGGTGCTCTAACAGGATATACTACAATTCTGGCCTAGGAAAATTGTAGACACCAGGGAAAGAGCAGACAGTTCTACTGGAAGCATCAGGAAGGGTTCCCTGTGAGAGGTGACACTGGAGCTAAAGCCTAAAAGTTAAATCTTGAATAGATGTTTACAAAAATCATAAGATGAATCAGAGATGAATGTGTATGTTGCAAGGAGAAGGGGAATATTCCCAATTTATGGAACAGAACAAATAAGATACAGCTGTCTCTTTTGGCTGGAGTGTGTGGCTATATGCCATGGTATGGGAGTTGAGAGGTTCAGGAGAGAGAAAATAAGACATAAACCCACAAAGACAGTAAAGGACGAGGTCATGGAGAACACTGTTCACTCTTAGAATATCTGAACTAAACCTCACAAGTCATCTATTCTCAGTCATAGGAATGAGTTGCACCATGCACTGAAAATAATAAATACTGCCATTAATGCTAATAATCCAAAGTATGGATCCTTTGCTTACAATTTCCATTACTTACAATTCATGTTTTGCTCTCTAATATGAGATTTTCACTCAACAGTACAATATACTCTGTTGAGCAGGCAAAAATAAAATGTCAATAAGGCCAGCATCCTGGTATGTGTTCATAACCCTAGATGTTCCCAGGGATGTTTCTTTTATGTGAAAATCATCCATTCTGTGCACCACAGTAGAAAACAAATATTGAGAAGCATTGCTTTGAGTATTAAGAATCTTAGGTATGGAGGGGCGCCTTGGTGGCTTAGTCGTTTCAGCATCTGGCACTTGGTTTTCGCTCAGGTCATGATCTCACAGTTTGTGGGTTCAAGCCCTGTGTCAGGCTCTGCTTGGGTATTTCTCTTTCTCTTTCTCTCTCTCTCTCCTCTCTCTCTCTCTCTCTCTCTCTCTCAAAATTAATAAATAAACTTTAAAAAAAGAAGAATTTTTAGTCATGGACAGACAAACGATGTGTTTGATCTTTTTAGAAGGATCACCCTGGCAGTGAAGGCAAATTGGACCTACTTAGCAGCATATTGAAATAAAACCAAAAGAAAGTGGTAAAGTCTTGTACTAAAGCAGTAGTGACAGAAATTTTAAAAAGGAGAATCACATGAAGAATGTTGTAAGGATAGGGCTGACAGGACTGGACTGAAGGGCACAATAGTTGTGGAAGGGCGAGAGAGGGGAACAATGCTTGTCAACCCACCTTTCAGTTTTGTGTTTAAAGCCACTGAAACCCCATCAGAAAACTCTTGTCAGATAGAAGTCAGAGATTAGGTGGCTGAATACCTTCAGGAGAGTTTAATGCATTTGGGCCTGAGCCAAGGACCAATGTCCCAAAGATGAATAAATGTCTGGTTCAAGGGAAGTGCTCTATGGAAAGGGAATCCCAAGATTTCTGTAGATTTTCTCTTAGAGTTCTAAAAATCCTAAAGTAATGGGGCGCCTGGGTAGCTCCATTGGTTAAGTATCAGACTTTAGCTCAGGTCATGATCTCACAGTTTGAGTTTGAGACCCGCATCAGGCTCTGTGCTGACAGCTCCGAGTCTGGAGCCTGCTTTGGATTCTGTATCTCCCTCTCTCTCTACCCTTTCCAGCTCACTCTCTGTCTCTCTCTCTCTCTCTCAAAAATAAATTTAAAATATTTATAAAAAAATTTTTTCAACACTAAATTAACTGGAGATATAGTCATCTCCACTACACCAAAACCAAGGTATTTTGATGATGCTGAACTATTCACTGAAACCTATATTCTAACAAGCATCCAGTCCATGAAATCGTCAACATGCATGGCTAATATTTCAGCCTAAAAGTCTTAAGGCATTCAGATTCTCAATATGAGTATAACTCAAAAGACACATGAGAAAAAGGATTAAACTGTAGGTAGCTTATGAGTGCTGACTTTGGAGGGATATGGTTTTACGGACCCTGGCCCTTGGGGTAGCTGTGAATAAGTGAAATATGATATACTTAGTGATGTGCCTATTGATCTGAGATGATGCAAATAATTTTATCAACCTCATGAGCAAAATATATGTGTTTTTCTCAGTTTTTATTCAGTTCCAGGAAATAATTTAAAAATTTTTCTGTCAGTTAAAGAAATCTATTCATTATTTACTCAGAGGAGATTCTAGAGCTAACTTTAAATCTACAAATTACTCATGCTCTTCTGCTTAGTGAGTTTATGAGGCAGTTTATTCTGTTTTTTAAAAAGGGAGTATTTTGTATTCCTCTGTCAAAACCTAAATTCACAAATGACTAGAAGCAAAGATTATATTTTGATTACCTTGTGGTAAGAATTTAAATGGAAATGACAGGCATTAGAATTTATTTTGCCTTAGACAAGTGATACTATTTCTAAATCTGTCAATTTTCAAAGCAAGATAAATAAGATAATTTTACCGTATGCACATTATTTTTCATGTCACATCTGAAAGTGTCCGATTTTTTGAAATTCCCAATTTGCTCTAACACGAGTATAAAATAGAACATCACTTTAAGAGGTATATATGCTCAAAACACCCCAAACAACAGCCTCTGACCATTCCAAAAGACTAAATACTATTATTGCATTCAGTTAAAATACATCTCAACAATTAGTAAGTTAAATCACATTCAGCTAACCAAGCAATCTGTATTAAGAACATGCTGTTTATCTGTGTTCAGGAGTGCATTATATCTCAACTGGGTTTCTAAATTACCTACCTCTGCTACCTACCTCACTTCTTTTTGTGTCATCCTTTTACTCTCATGCTTAAAAATCTTTATGCCCCTCCCCCGCTCCTGTGTGTGTGTGTGTGTGTGCGCGCGCGCGCCCTCTCTCAAAAATAAACATTAAAAAAAAAAAAAACATTTAAAAACTAAAATCTTTAAATGTCCCTTTTCAGTGACTGTGAAGCTGGGAAGATTCTGGCCTGACAGAGGACGTAGGGTCACCTTCTGCTCCTCCCCTTTGACCTTCCCTCAAAGCTGCTCAATAAAATCGTTTGACAGGCACCTGGGTGGCTCAGTTGGTTAAGCCTCTGACTTCGCTCAGGTCATGATCTCACAGTTCATGAGTTCCAGCCCCATGTCGGGCTCTGTGCTGACAGCAGCTTGGTGCCTGCTTCAGATTCTATGTCTCCCCCTCTCTCTCTCTGCCTCTCTTGTGCTCATTCTCTTCCTCTCTCTCTCTCAAAAATCAATAAATATTTAAATTATAAAAAAGATTTGATCCCCTCCCCCCAAAAAAGACTTTAGATGTCCCTTAGTAATCCTGCCTTTGCCACTCCTCGCCTCTATCCTGTGTTTCTCACAGGAATCAGTTTTCAAGACTTACTGTGCTCCCTCTTCCCAGATCACTTACTTGCTCATACATGTGGTCGGAAAAATTTTTTGCCCTAGCAAACTAGGAACATCTCCCTCTCCTACACCTCTTCTCCAGGGTAATTCTTATTTGTCTGTCTCCTTTATTTGTCTCTGTTCAATTTTCCTAATACAAAACAATAAATATGATAAATATAATGACTAAAAGAATCTGCTTAATTCATATATGGTCTGTATTTGTAAAAAAATAAAAAAGTTTTATTATATTAATTGTGTATAAAGCCAGGTCATTCAGCCAAATATTTTATTTTTTAAGAAATCATTTAACTTAAGTAACATCACCAGTAGATGAGAATATTTTAAAAAGAGATCTCACTACATAGAAAATCATGACATAGAATTAATATGCCTTCTGTGGTCAAGGGACATAAAATATAATTAGAAGGATAAGAAATGAAGACAAAGAATAAATACTTAGGGCAATATGTTATAAAACGATGTGTACTCTATACGACACAGTGAAATTCCCCATTTTAAGAATAGATAGCAAATAGGAAAACATAAAGTGCAGATTTTAAATACAAATGCAGTAAATGCTAGGGAGTTAGTAAAAGAAATGGTCAGCATAAATTTCATCAGAGAGACTGATATTGTGTATTAAGGAATGTATAGAATACGGTTGAGCACAAATTTTGGGGAAAATATCCAAAGGAAAGATCAAATTACCTTAAAATAGATGAGTATCTACCTATAGTTATATCATAGTCATTTGAAAAAGTTTTATGGCCCCAAACCATTAATCAATCTTTTTTGTTTCAAATTATTTAATTCAGGGAAGAAAATTAAAACTTATAATTGACTGTTTCAGTAGACTTAACTGGTCAGTTTAGTTCAAATGATCGTTAAAAGATTGGTGATTGCCAGGGGCTGACAGGGGTATGTGTCGGGGGGTGGAGAGTGTGGAATTGGGAGATGTTGGTCAAAGAGTACAGGCTTCCAGTTTCTATAAGGAGAAAAAGTCTGGGGATCTAACATAGAGCGTGGTGATTTTAGTTAACAATATTATATCATATACTTGAAAGTTGTTAAGAGTAGCTCTTAAATGTTCCTATCAGAACGAAAATGAAACTGTGAGGTGATAAATGTGTTAATCAGCCTTACTGTGGCAATCATTTTGCAATACATACATATATCAAAACATCATGTTATACAGCTTAAATTTACACAATGTTATATATCAATTACAGCTTAATAAAACTGGAAAAATACTATCATTAAAAGACAAAATCAGGG
The DNA here is from genome assembly GCF_028018385.1 of Neofelis nebulosa. Classification (NCBI taxonomy): domain Eukaryota; kingdom Metazoa; phylum Chordata; class Mammalia; order Carnivora; family Felidae; genus Neofelis; species Neofelis nebulosa. Next base: position 61,616,287 of record NC_080784.1, on the reverse strand, counting down.
GGCACCTGGGTGTCTCAGTCAGTTAAGACTCCAACTTTTCATTTCAGTTCAGGTCATGATCTCACAGTTCATGAGTTCGAGCCCTGCATCAGGCTCCCCACTGACAGTGTGGAGCCTGCTTGGGACTCTCAGTCTCTCCCTCTCTTTCTGTCCCTTCCTCACTCTCACTCTCTAAATAAATAAATAAATAAATGACAAAACTAGTATACAATGACAAAATAAGTAAAAGGAACATTGTGTGCCTTATATGGAATAATATTGCTCACTTTAGCTTAATTAAAACATAATAATTGGCATAAGAAGAAATATAATGGGGGTGCCTGGGTGGCTCAGTCAGTTGAGTGTCCTACTTTCGATTTTAACTCAGGTCATAATCTCACAGTTCATGGGTTTGAGTCATGCATTAGGCTCTGTGCTGAGTCTGCTTTGGCTTCTCTCTCTGTCATCTCTCTCTCTGCCCCCTCCCCACCGTGCATTCTCTCTCTCTCAAAATAAGTAAATAAATTTTTTAAATAGTAAATAAATAAATAAATAAATAAAATGTTCTACTATGCACTCTCTCTCAAAATAAACTTTAAAAATACATAAAAAAATGTTCTGCTATGATATATAAATGACCATAAATGACAAATACATACTAGAAAAATTGTGCTTTGTGAATTACTAAGCTTTTACAATTTTCCTTTACTTCGTGTTGAATTTTTTTCCAGAAGAGTTTTAGCATATTAACAATGCCAGCTGACAAGAAAATAATGAGTTTAAATGGCAAACAATATGAGAACCATAAAGAAAAAAGAAGAAAGTAATTTTTACATTATATTGCAAAAGTATGTTGCACTATTAATCTGTACAAGGATTAACACAAGAAAAAATACCTCTTTCACCTACAGATTGTGTCTGATAAGTCATTATAAACATTTACAACTTCCTTTACCTATAAATTTTAGAGTTTTTTTTTCTTCCCTATAAAGGTATATGCTTTTATTTTATAGCACTTATTTTATAGCACTCCAATAGAAATTCTGAAAGATCCTAGTCTAGCCAGTAATGAGATGTTTGTAGTGAAAATTTGCATACTCTGTGCTTAAAATTGCCTAGATTAATTTACCCCATTTAAGAATATGTCTTATTGTTTTCAAATACATCTTGTCTTTTATAGTTTAAAACAGCCCATTAGCTAATAGCAGACAGCAAAATTAAGGTCTCCAAGGCAAGAAAAAAAAATGCTATTGTCCACACAAGACTTATCCAAACAAATCTTCCAACTCCTAAAATAGGGGAAATAAAGTATCTCTTTTCCATGCCTCAAAAAAACACTTTATTTTCCCAATGGGGGAAAAAAACTGAGAAAGAACTACGTGGACAAAAAAGGCAATGACAAATAGCAGAAAACAATTTTCACATTCAATAGATGGCTGTTCTCTCAAAAGTTTAAAGCTTTCATTTTTCTAGGATAACAAGATTCAAAAAAAAAAATGCTTCAGGTGAGGAGAACTCAACCTAGGAATTTACATTAGAATCTGCTATTTAAACTGCATTTAATAAGTAAAAGAAGAATCAAAGTCTATCTTCTTAATAGAGACCAATGGAACAGGTTAGTGGATAAAGGAGGTAACATTCATATTGTCTCCTAATAAATAGCTACCAGAATTGAGGATTGGCTCAAGAGAAATTAGTCTCTGGATCATTTCCACTAAACTTAAATATCAGAAGCAAATTGCATGCACTTTAGCAATGTAAGATGCATACCATATTTTCATTTTAATTATGGACATCTGCCATATATGTAATTAAGAAGAATGTCTTCCTAACATGGCTGTACTTATGAAAATATGGCCATAGCACAATTGATTCCCAGTCTCCTTCAAATAGACAGCCTCGTGATCATTAATATTAGTCAAATGAAATCCAAACAGAATTTAAATTTTAGTTTTAATTCAAATGAACAATGCTCTTAACCCCCCCCCAAAATCTTTTCATAAATATTTTGGTATTTGTATATGTATATTTCTTGGACTAGAAATGATGGTGCAGTCTTCTCATTAATTAATTTTCTACTGTTAGAAAATGGGCACTAGAAAACTTCATCTTCATCTAAGATATTATTCTTGCAGAAGAGCTTGGTGAATGCTTGAGTTCTCAAGGCCTAGTAGACCCATTTGCTAGGGGAAGGCTTTTTCTCCCGATGTTTCTGGCCACACTGACAACAAATGGAGGGGAGGGGCGGAGTTCCCATTCTTAATAAATTTTGATTGACAATTCTTTTGTGCTGAGTATGATGTTACAGTGCCTAGTCCTGGCTGGCTCTGTCTGAAATAATAGACTGTGTATTCAAAGCCCAACACAAATGTTCTGCCATTTTATTATTAGCAAGAGAGAGAATTTAAATGGAATGTCAGTCACGTTTTTATGTTTTCCTCTGCAGCTGCAAGTTTCAGCTAAAAAATCTCTGCCCTATCTATATCACCTAGATTTTTATGAATCCCATAATCCAAATTCAAATATTTCTGTTTTCTCTAACATGATTTTAAGGTCCCTGATGCATAAAAAACCTATGGTGGCAAGTGCCACTTCTATTTCATATGAATGTCATGAATCCCCCCCAATAGAGTTCTCTCTTCAGTTTCTCTAAAACAGCCATCAACTCCTGAGAAAATGTTTACTGTTTATTACAAAGATTTATATTTATTTGGCTTTCACATTTTCTACTATTGGTTCTAGTGTCTCAATTTCCTAGATGAATGATAGATGTCAATATAATAAGGCCAGTGGATTAAAAAACAACAACCAAATTTGCTCCATGCAATTAATATACAATTAACACATCTGTCTAATAGATGTATGTGTATGTCTTAGAGTAATTTAAATATATGGAATGTATTTTTATTTCCATTTATCTGCAAAAAGAACTGTTGAAATCTTTCTGGTAAAACAGTGCAATCTCTTTTTCATTCACCCTTCCTACCAGGTGCAAGGAACCATCTTCCCAGCTCCCAATTTCAACCCCATAATGGACGCCCAAATGCTAGAGGGAGCACTCCAAGGATTTGGTAAGCCAGATCATTTCTATCATCTTTTACTGTAATTTTTTCATTTTACCTTGCTTTAATATTATAATATGGGTGTAAATAGCTGCTGTCTAGTGGAAGGCAAATGTGGATTAAAACAAAAAGCTGGGCAATGAACTAGAATAAGAAGAAAAATAATAGAAAAGGACAATAATGGATAAATTAATTTGTGCTCTCAATTACAAATTTGATCTTCACATGTTGTTATCTTAAATCCTTAAATGTCTCACCACTAACTACTAAATGAAACCCCAAACCAAAAAACCTTAATCTGGGGAAAAACATCTTTCTTTGCCTTTGTTTGTTTTCTAGCCTTTTTTTTTTTTTTTTTTTTTTTTTTTGCTACTTCCATTTCCAGCTAAATCAGACTTTCTGCTATTCCCCAAATTGGATCTGCTTTTCCACATCTCTATAAACTAGTCCAATAATCCCCTGCCTGTAATGCTTTTTTCTTCTCCTGTTATTTTGTATCCAAATTCTATTCAAGATCCTCTTCAAATAGTTCCTCCTCTTTGAATTGTTCTTTGGGGATTCCAGACCCAACAAACCATGCCAACCTCTGGGGCACCCTCTCCTGCATTCCTATGTCACTGATCTCACTTTCTTTCTTTTTTTTTTTTAATTTTTTAATGTTTAATTATCACAGAGAGAGAGAGAGAGAGAGAGAGGGATGAGCAGAGGAGGGGCAGAGAGAGAGGGGGACAGAATCCAAAGCAGGCTCCAGGCTCTAAACTGTCAGCATAGAGCCTAAGGCAGGGGTCCAACCCTTGAACTGTGAGATCATGACCTGAGCCAAAGTCAGATGCTTAAGGGACAGAGCCATCCAGTCACCCCCAATCTCATTTTCATTGTGTTTGTCCTTTTGTGTCACTACTGACTTCAGAGAGTTCCCAGAGCATAGAGTTTGGCATGCGGATTCTTAATTGGATATTCAATGAATTGAATCTAGAGTTTAGAAAAGGAATATAGAGATAAGGGAGGAAAACTGTTGAGTTATTTTTAAAAAGATTTAATTTTTAAGAAACGAAATGGAGGGGTGCCTGGGTGGCTCAGTCGGTTAAGCGTCTGACTTCAGCTCAGGTCACAATCTCCCGTCCATGAGTTTGAGCCCCGCGTCCGGCTCTGGGCTGATGGCTCAGAGCCTGGAGCCTGCTTCCGATTCTGTGTCTCCCTCTCTCTCTGCCCCTCCCCCATTCATGCTCTGTCTCTCTCTGTCTCAAAAATAAATAAAAACATTTAAAAAAAAATTTTTTAAAAAAGAAACGAAATGGAGCTGTTAAACATCCATATATTTTCCTTAACTAAAACCTGTTTTAAGACTTCAGGTGAGCATGAAGATAAATATCGAAATGTTTGCACAGAACATGCAAAGCCTTTCATAAGAAATTAAGCTCTTAACTTTAAAGATAAGGTCGCCTTTAAGAGAACTATGCTGTGTGTGTGTGTGTGTGTGTGTGTGTGTGTGTGTACATGCACAGGAACACATGCATGCATGCTCATTTTTGTGTTTTATTCACTAGCAGAATCTCAGAGGAAAACAATAAAGGACTTTAAATATGCTCTCTAAAGTTGACTTTAGGAGTTTGCAAGCTTTCATGCCTTTTAAAATATCAGTCATCATAGAAAAAATACAGGGACAAGTTAACAAAAAGTTATAGATTAACTTGGTCTACAGGAGAGTAATTTTTGCTTTAAAACTATAGATCAATCTATTCACTGAAAAAATTTTTCTTTGCTCCAATTTCAATTTTCCTGTCATAGCAACTGGAGGGTCAGAATATGGATTCATTTTGACCATTGTAATTTTTTGCTTGTCAGTGTTTTAGACTGAAGAATTTCAGGAGGTTTTGGTTTTGATTGCATACTGTCCACTCTGGCATGCCAGAGCAAGAACACAGATCAAAATGCTTTAAACATCTATCCATCCTGATGACTCTGAACCATGAGATCATGACCTGAGCCAAAGTTGGACGCTTAACCGATTGAGCCACTATGGTGCCCCACAACTTAAGACAATTTTTGTTAATACTTCTCATTTTCATTTGCTTTAGAGTATTTTTTTTTTTGCTTTCTTGTTTTTCTAAATAAAACACAGCAGCCAGAAACTAGAAGCTTCTGAAGAGCAAAAGAAACAACAGCATGGAAAAGCAAACTACAGAAAGGGAGAAAAGATTTGCAAATCATATACTTGACAAGGGATTAATATCAATTACAGAAGAATCTCATACAACTCAATAGCAAAAAACAAATAATTCTATTAAAAATGGGCAAAGAACCTGAATAAACACTTTCCCAAAGAAGACATATAAATGGCCCATAAGTACATGAAAAGGTGCTCAACATCACTAATCATCAGGTAAATGCAAATAAAAACTATGATGAAATATCACTTCACACCTGTTAGGATGACTACTATCAAAAAGACAAGTAATGTGGAGAAAAGGGAATTTCCACTAGTAGGAATGTAAACTGGTATAGCCACAATGGAAAACAGTATGGAGGTTCCTCAAAAAATTAAACACAGAACTTCCATATGACCTAGCAATCCTACTTCTGGGTGTTTATCTAAAGGAAATGAAGTAACTCTCTCATAAAGATATCTGCACCCCCATATTCACTGTAGTATTTTCACAATAGCCAAAACATGAAAGCAACTTAAGTGTCCATCAACAGATGAATTGATAAAGAAAACGGGATTCTCATTCTCTCTCGCTCTCTACACACACACACACACACACACACACACACACACACAGTGGAATATTATTCAGCCATAAAAAGAAGAAAATCTTGCTATTTGAGAAAACATGGATAAATCCTGAGGGCATTATGCTAAGCAAATGAATCAGAAAGACAAATACTGTATGATATAACTTATATGCAGAATTTAAAACAGCGGAACTCATGAAAACAACCGGGGGCTGAGGGGTGGGGAAATGGGGAGTTACTGGTCAAGCTTTCAATTATTAGAGGAATAAATTCTGGGAATCTAATATACAGCATTGTGATTACAGTTAAGAATACTGTGTTGTTTGTTGTGATGGTGAGAACATTTAATATTAACTCTCTTAGACACTTTCAAGTACACAACACAGTAATCCCTTATCAAGTATATGATTTGCAAATCTTTTATCCCTTTCTTATAGTTTTTTTTTGTTTGTTTTTTCATTCTGTTAATTGTTTCTTTTGCTCTTCAGAAGCTTTCGTCTCACTTGCTGATTTTTGACCTGGCTACTGTGCTTTATTTAGAAAAACAAGAAAGAAAAAAAAATACCCAAAAGCAAATGAAAATGAGCAGTTTTAACAAAAATTGTCTTAAGTTGTGGGGCACCAGGGTGGCTCAGTTGGTTACACATCCAACTTCGGCTCAGGTCATGATCCCATGGCTCATGGGTTCAAGTGCCATGTCAGGTTCTGTGCTGACAGCTCAGAGCCTGGAGCCTACTTCGAATTCTCTCTCTCTCTCTCTCTCTCTCTCTCTCTCTCTCTCTCTCTCTCTCTCTTTCTCTGCTTCTCCCCCACTCATACTCTGTCTCCCTCTTTCAAAAATAAACTTAAATTTTTTTTAATTGTCTTAAGTTGTATAAAAATTCACCAATCATACTAAAAAGGAATAACTCTCAGTTAACATTCCTTAATAGTGCAGTTCAGTATCCAGTTCCTTACCAGTCGAAACTATCTTTGTTATCCGTGTAATCTTAGAACAACTGTGTTTATTTTGTCTCAGTTAACAAATATAATTTCCAAATCATCCCTGTGAGATACTGGACAACCTGAACTATTTTTAAACTACATGCCTGAATTTTGACAAAGCTGCATACAAGTCAAAATTAATCTTTTTGAAACAGTCCATGCTATTTGCCTTGTTCAGTCTCCATCCCCATTAAGTATAATGTTCCCTATAGGTTTTACTCAGAATTTTCATCTTGAATATGTGTTGGATTTTTTTCAAATGCTTTTTCTTCATCTGTTGATACAGTCAACAATTTTTTTTCTCTATTCAATTATACCAATTGATTTTCAAATACTGAGATAAGACCTGAATACCTGAAATAAACACCACTTGGTCATAATACACAATTCTTTTTTACAACATTGAATTCAATTTACCAGTTTTTTAAGGAAATTTTACTTCTGTGTTCATGACAGATACTGGTCTGTAGTTTTCATTTCTTGTAATATTTTCTCTAGTTTTGGTATTAGGGTAATGCTGACCTCATAGAATGATTTAGGAAGTATTTCCTCTACTACTATCTTCTGGAAGAGATTGTAAAAAAAAATCATATAATTTTATTCTTTGAAAGTTTGGTAGAGGGGCACCTGGGTGGTTCAGCTGGTTGAGCATACAGCTTTGATTTCAGCTCAGGCCATGATCCCAGGGTCATGGGATCGAGTCTCTCATTGGGCTCTATTCTGAACATGGAGCCTGCTTAAGATTCTCTTTCTCTCCCTCTCTCTCTCTCTTTCTCTCTCTCTTTCCCTCTCTCTCTCTCTCTCTCTCTCTCAATTTCTCTCTCCTTCTGCTCCTCTTCCTTACTGATGCTCTCTTTCTAAAATAAAATTAAAAAAAAAATTGGTAGAGTTCACCAGTGAACCCATCAGGGCCAGGTGCTTTCTGTTTTGACAAGTTATTTAATATTTATTTAATTTCTTTAAAAGACATAGGCCTATTCATATTGTCTATTTTTCTTTGTGTGAGTTTAGGTAGACTATGTCTTTGAAGAAATTGTCTATTTCATCTACAGTATCAAATTTGAGGGCACAGAGTTGTTCTTAGTATTCCTTTACTATTCTTTTCATATCCATAGTATCTGTGATAACATATCTTCTTTTGTTTCTGATATTAGTAATTATATCTTTTCTCCTTTTTTTCTTAGTTAACCTGGCTAGCAGCTTACCAAATTTATTGATTTTTTTCAAAGAATGAGCTTTCAGGTTAAATGCTTTTCTCTATTAATTTTCTGTTTTCAGTTAAATTGATTTCTACTTTAATTTTCATTGTTTCTTTGCTTCTGCCCACTTTAGATTAAATTTGTTCTTTTTTTCTGATTTCTTAAGGTGGAAATTTAGGTTAGTGATTTTAGGTCTTTCTTAATTTCCCACATATTTATTCAATGCTACAAAATTTCCTCTAATCATTTCATTTGCTACATACCACAAATTTTAATAGCTTATATTTTCATTTTCATTTGGTTTGAATTTTTTAAATTTTCTTCAGTCTACTTTGACCCATGTGTTATTTACAAGTGTGTTGTTTAATCTCCGGGAATTTTAGAGTTGTCCAGCTATCTTTCTGTTACTTATTTCTAGTTTAATTCCACTGTCATCTGAGAGAATATTTTGCATAGTTTCTATTATTTTAAACCAGTTAAGGTGTATTTTATGTAGTCTTAGTGTTACATGTGAGCTAGAGAAGAATAAATAATCCATTGCTTTCCTTGGATGCAGTTGGATGAAGTATTCTATAGATATCAGTTATATCGACTTGATTGATGATGTTGTTCATTTCAACCATGTTCTTACAAGTTTTCTGCCTGCTGAATCTATCCATTTATGATAAAGAGGCATTAAACTCCAGATAAAATAGTGGATTCATCTGTTTCTCCTAGCAATTCTATCAGTTTTTGCCTCATGTATTTTAATGCTTTTTTATCAGGCTCACACACATTAAGATTTATAATATCATCTTGGAGAATTGGCCCCTTTATCATTATGGAGTGACCCTCTTTATCCCTAATAATTTTCCTTCTTCTGAAGTGTTTTGTGTTAAAAATAATATAGTTACTCCAGCTTTTTTTTCATTATGTTAGCATAGTATATCTTCCTCTATCTCATTACTTATAATCTATCTGTGTAGGCCACTCAGTGTTATTTAGATATAATTTGAAATTTTAGTAATAAGTATTTTCTTGCCTGGTAGGACACTTTACCTATTTGACCATATAGTCAATGCTCATTATTCATAGATTCCACATTTGCCCATTTGCCTACTGGCTAAAATTTACTTATAACACCAAAATCAATATTTGTAGTGTTTTCATGGTCATTAACAGACATGTGCAGAGACATGAAAACTTTGAGTCACCAGAGTACCTACTACCAGCTAAGATTAGACAAAATGATGCTTTGCCTCCTTGCCACAGCTCTCATACTGTTAACAAATATTCTTTTTGTAGTCTATTTAATGCTACATTTTTTGCATCTTTATGCTTTTGGTTGGTGATTGTATTCTTTAAAATGCCCCCAACAAATGTTGTGCTGAAGTGCTGGTGAGTGTTCCCAAGCACAAGAAGAAATATTATGGAGGAAACATGTGCATCGGATAAGCCTCATTCAGACATGAGTTCTAATGCTGTTGGCCATGAGATCAATGTGAATAAATCACTAATATAGTACATTCCGAAAAAAAGATAAAATTCACTGATCAATGCATGAAGCTGTCCAGAAAAATGCTAAAGTAACATCTGTTCTATGTTATGAAGCTATGGAAAAGCAGTTAAATTTGTGAGTTCATGAGATGACAAGCTAATAATAGTATAAAAAAGTGTAACTATCAGCTTTTTTCTGTAAGTGCTAGATGGCTTGCATGTTTCAAAAGGTGATAGAGCATAAAACTGTTAAACTTTCAGCTGAACAAGTTCTGTAGATTAGTAGGCTGTAGAAGAATACCTCCTTAAGATATTCTTTAAAAATACCTCTTAAATTTTATACAGAAAAATTTTATACAAAAAATATAAATTTTATACATGAGGAAATGAAGGCTTTCAATGCTGATGAGACAGGCATGTTTTACCAGGACATTGGCTAACAAATATATGTAACGTAATGGCATTTCTGTTGACAAAAACGTTGTGACCAGAGGTTGTAGAAACACAACTGTATATTTCCCTTCAGAGAAATAGTTCAGTATCTGTTAATTCAGTGTTCATGACACCTATGTAGAAAACTACCACAAATAACAAGAATCAACTGTATATTGTAAAAGCTTACAAAACTGCTATGGTTCATGATGCCATGCTTTTCTGTTAAACCAGAAAATAAGAATTATCTAGAAATCCTTGTCATAATGTAATAAGGTAAGAAAGAAAAACTTACAGTTACTGTAAAGAAGAAATCAAAATTCTTATTATGTGCAGAGTATATTATTTGTATCTCAAACTCTAAGCTAATCAACTAAAAAGTTACTAAAAATTATGAGTTCAATAATTTTTCTGAATACAAGGCAATGTTATGTTTACAAAAATTCAATATCATTTATTTAATTATGCAGTTATGTGTTAAGACACAAAATACAAATGATGTAACTTTAAATGTCAACGGACATGCAAACATGATTTTTTTTTAATTTTTTTAATGTTTACTTATTTTTGAGAGAGAGAAAGAGACAGTGTGAGCAGGTAAGGGGCAGAGAGAGGGAGACACAGAATCAGAAGGAGACTTCAGGCTCTGAGCTGTCAGCACAGAACCCGACATAGGACTCTAACTCGTGAACCACGAGATCATGACCTGAGATGAAGTCCGATGCTTAACTGACTGAATCACCCAGGAGCCCCGCAAATATGAATATTTTTAACAAAATAAAGTTTCTTGTCATTTTTGAAAACTCTACAAACCTTTACTAAGTCTTTTAGAAAAGAAAAACACTGAAATAACTTAGCAAATACAGTGACAAAAACACAACTTTCCACATGGATTCCTAAATTTAGCTATTTTAATTAAAAATGTTTAATACATTTTTGAGGTCCATATTAAGTTAATCTGAAATATCCTGGAAAAATAAATGAGCAAGAATTGGTATGAGCACTTTGAAAAATGAAGATTCAGTCAGAGGTAGGTTGTAGATAATCTCAATGCAACAACAAAAAGCAGAAGAATATAATACTTATATAAGTGTGATCATAGTAAAAATGACAATAGATATAATTTAAAAATCTTCTATTTATTATTAAAAATTTGTTCGCTTTGGAATTCCAATCATGAAGTTAACAGATTCCTACAGAACTACTTAACATCCTTTGAGTCCAACGCATTAACCAGCTAAGCCCAGGGGAATATGATGCTCTCTGCCTCTCACAAACCATAAATTTCAGTTTTTGGAGCTGATTCTTTGCCTCTCTCCTTCCATTTTACACCTTCAGATCATTTCTCTCACCTGCATAAAACATCCTCCTCTTCCTTTTGTTTCACTGGGCGTAGTTATCTATGTAAATCCTAGTCACCAGCCCTCATTCACTGGATATTTCAGCACCTGACTCAGCTTTCCTAAGAACCTAAGGGCATCCAGAATGGCTTTAATTTCCCAAAAGATGATCTGCTTAACATTCTAGCCTTTCAATTCATTTTTCTCCTCACCTCCATTAAATATCTCCTTTTGTCAAAGAAAAGTTGTACCACACAGAATTAAACAGGCAAGGAAGACTTTATTCAAGACTATTGCAACAGAAATCAAGACTTTACCAACAGAGGAGAAAGACTGAACTCCGTTCCTCTGAAACAAATGGCAAGAGTTTTTAAGCAGAGTGGTAGGAGGGCAGTGAACCAGTTGAAAAGTATTGGAGAACCCTGGGAGTCGGGGGTGTTTGTCAATGTGATTAGGCCATCTGTGTTTGCTAACTAGTACTTAAGAAAGTTAGGTTCTTAACCCTCCCACGGAGACTGGGAGATAGGGATTCTTATCTTTCTTGATGATTATATTTCAAAGGGATGGCTCCCAAGTTTTTGGGAAAGACATTTCTGGATTGTAAACTGGCAAGTGATTTGACAGAAGATTTATATCTCAAAAGAAAACGAAATTACAGTTGCAAGTTTTCCAAAGTAAATGCTCTCAGAAGGGGATATCAAGCAAGGGCTTATAGTCAGAAAGAAACCTGTCTAAATTTTAGTCAAGCTGCGGCAAATGTTAAGGCCTTCTTGGTCACTCTGCTATGACTGTAATTAGAACTAAATTTATCTAAACTAGTTGTGCATTCGGGTGTTATATCAGTATAATGAATTGGCGTATAAGGAAATGGAGGCCTCATACAGCCCAGAAACAGCCTCGGTTGCAGGAGAGAGACCATATTCTGTGCAAACCATGAGAGGTTCACACAGTCCCTCACAAGGATACACATCCCTTGTGCTTTCATAATTTCTTTCTCCACAAGGAAGGATCTTTTAAATGAGAAAAATGTACTCCTTTAAACACCAATCAGCCTAAAGTCAAGGAAGCCTTTTTCAGTGGGGTAGGAGAGATGGCTGAAGAAAAGACCATATTTTTTATTCTTCTGTATTTTTTAATTGGATCCTTTTAAAGGAAAGTCTGTAGTAATAGCACCAAATTGAGAGATAGGAAGAACCAAGCCTTCATCAAGTGTTGCTCTGTGATTTCCAATTTTAGTTAAAATTGCTCACTGCTTTAAAGTACCATCAGGGAAAATGCTCGCACAATGGTTTTTGATCCTTAGATAATGGGTTCTTCCAAACTACAAAGTAGCAACTTTACTAACCTTCAAATATTATTCTTTTCCAGGCTGTGACAAAGACGTGCTGATCGACATTCTAACTCAACGTTGTAACGCACAAAGGCTGATGATTGCAGAGGCATATCAGAGCATGTATGGCCGGGTAGGGTCTCTTCATCTTGACCTATTTCTAGGACAAACTCCTGGGAAATGACAACACTCTCAGAAAACAGATACTGTTATTCTTTTCAGTCTTGCAGATTACAAAGATCTCAGACTCCACTGTATGTCAGACACAGAGTTCCTATGCCTCTAACATGTTTCAAGGAATGTAAGAAAGACGTATCTATGTGTGAGGCATGTTCACACTGTCTCCATCAGTCCTTTCTCAAAACTCACTCAGCTTCGGGGCGCCTGGGTGGCGCAGTCGGTTAAGCGTCCGACTTCAGCCAGGTCACGATCTCGCGGTCCGTGAGTTCGAGCCCCGCGTCGGGCTCTGGGCTGATGGCTCGGAGCCTGGAGCCTGTTTCCGATTCTGTGTCTCCCTCTCTCTCTGCCCCTCCCCCGTTCATGCTCTGTCTCTCTCTGTCCCAAAGATAAATAAAAAAAAAAACGTTGAAAAAAAAAAAAAGAAAAAAAAACTCACTCAGCTTCATAAAATCAAAGTTCTGGTGGCCTTACACTGCCGGTTGGTCCAATTAGGCTAAAAATGTTGCGCTGGAAACACCCCTGTGTCAAGCTTTAGGGAAGGCATGGAAAGGGCTAATGATCACTAGGTCAAAAAAAATAAGATCTTTCCTGCAATTCCCCACAGGTCTTCACCTAACTCTCAACCAAAGTGAATTCTGTACTAGCTTTTCTTCTCACAGCATGCAGTTATAGAGACCATTAAAAAAGAATGGCAGTTAAAAATAGTTTAAGGCAATAAAACTATCCTTAGTGCTTTAAAGTAATCACATTCTAATTTCAAAGCAAGTACCATTAAAGATTCCTTTCTTTTGTTATGCATTTAAACCACAGATTCAGAACAAAAACTCTTCAGGCCAAAAGGGCCTGAAATAGCAATTACTTTGTCAACTGAGCATTACTGATGAAACACTATCATAAAACTTTCTCGATAGAGTTAGCTCTTATAAATTCACTCCATCTCTAAACCTCAGTCTTTGAACAGCTATAATACAGGAATAAAGGATAGCCCTCTCTTGTAGAATAAACTAATAATCGAAGAAGCTACCACTACTAGTGAAATTAGTTGAATTATGCCACGGAAGCAAACAAGTTATGCTTTTTCCCAACCCCCGCCCCCCGCCCAAGTAAAACTGCTACCTTAGCTTATGTTCCAGTAACACCAGTGCTCGTTTTCTTTTGAAAGAGAATGCAAAAAACCGTAAAAGTTGTAGCATTGCAAATCTACTATTGTTTTAATGTGCGTACCGCTAGAACAGTGGTCATTTTTCAGTATTTTTTTAACCCAAAGGTTTACATACATTTTATACATCAGGTTAGTTTAGGTTTACATACATTTTATACATCAGGTTAGTTTAGGTTGAAGCATTATTTCATCACATTCTACAAAATTATACTAGAACAGATTAAAACAATTAAGAAATGTAGTAGTTCCACTCAAGGAATGTAAAATCTATTAAGCAATTTATACTTTCAACGGTTGTAAAGTTTGTTAAACCCTACCTTCTGCTGAATAATCCATAACGCGTGGAAAAGCTTGGCTAGATCACCCAATTGCACCAACGGATGAAAAGGAGTCATGCAGGCCCCTTTCCTCCAAAATATCTTTGTCATACAATCAGTTATCATGTCTTGAAAATTAGTTTTCCTCTCGTATTTCTCTTTTTCCTCACTAACACAGTCTTGATTCATTTGGCACCCAGGCTAATGTGAAACTCCTAACTGATACCTGCTACCCTCGTGCCTTCCTACTCCTAACTATCCTCCATACTGAAGCCAGAATGATTCCAACTCTAGATTTCTGCTTTCTGGCTTTAGCTCCTGAATATTTATCTTGTTTCTCCCTTACATATATATCCACAGGTCCGCGGAATAAACCAAGGCCTTCCCCGGGCCAACAAAGCCTTGCTTTTTATTCTCTATTTTAAGCCCTCTCCCCCTTCTTCACACGCCATCAAATGCAGACAAACTGATCTACTTATATTTCTACAATTTATCTGTGCCTGCTCCCTTACCTTCGTTCAGGGTGTTTCATCTACTCCAGTGGCCTGACTCCCCCCCTCCCCAAGCTGCACACCTGTTCATCTCCCCAGATACTGGGCATTTCCTCACACCAGTAACCCCAAACACAGTGGAACAGACTTGTGCTGCTATTGCATTCTTTATATAACTTCCCCCTCAGTACCTAATGACACTCTAGTGAACTTGTCTGTACGTGTTTCCCTTTACCAGAGTCCAAATCCTCTAAAGTTGGAATGCATTTCATCCATCCCTCGAGTTGAGCGCAAATGTCTGTCTATCATGCCGAGATTGCTGAATTATCTTTGTTGAATGACAGTGTGAAGGCCTAGTTTTGGCTGTTCCAATAAATCTCCCCCACCTGTCTCACTCACCCTCTGCCCCGGGCTAGGTGATGCCTTCCAGGGCCCCAGAGTTCCCTGTACATAATGGGGCCTTGTCACGCTGGGTCGTGTGGGTTTACTGTCATGTCTTGATGACTAGACTGTAATCCTCTAGAAAATCAGGGACTAGGTTATTTGCTACTACTCTCCAGAGCTTAGTCCAGGGTCTAACAAAGAAGGTGCATTTCATTTATAGAATAAGGGAATCTAAGGAATTATATTCTGCCTATTTACACTTTGTTTAAAAAAGAAGAGGCGGGGCGCCTGGGTGGTGCAGTCGGTTAAGCGTCCGACTTCAGCCAGGTCACGATCTCGCGGTCCGTGAGTTCGAGCCCCGCGTCAGGCTCTGGGCTGATGGCTCGGAGCCTGGAGCCTGTTTCCGATTCTGTGTCTCCCTCTCTCTCTGCCCCTCCCCCGTTCATGCTCTGTCTCTCTCTGTCCCAAAAATAAATAAAAAACGTTGAAAAAAAAAATTAAAAAAAATAAATAAATAAATAAAAAAAATAAAATAAAAAAGAAGAGGGGACATCCCTGTATCATCCACTTTATACTTAATGAATAGTCATAGATTGCCTAAATTTCTCTTTTCCCTCATTCCCTGCTCTAGCTGCTCCCAGGTCAATTGGCCTGATCTTCAGTTAGGGCTTCCTGATCTCCTCTGCTGCTCCCTTTGAGAATTACTTCTTCCATTTGGCCAAGGTGTCTCTTTTTGCTACCTTTCCCTTTCTGTGGCAAGATTTCCTGTATGTTAGTCTTTGATATTTTTATTTTTTATTGGTATGGATAATCAAGATTTCACAGAATTATTTTCCTAGCTGCTGAGCAAAGTGCAATTCTAGGCATGGCCCATAAATTCTTGATATTTTACATTAGTGAAGAACAGCTGAATTTCATCAACAACTTTTCCTTGCCCAAGCCACACTAATCCCTACAGTCAAATGAAAAGCCTTTTGGAATGCCTCTGATTGACATATTTATCAATATAATTAATGAGGTCATTCTTGATTTTCCACACCAAAGCAAGTACTATGCTACAGCCAGTGTAGTGAAACCAAGGGAGCAATGAAAGGCCTCTGGGGCTGAGCAGATAAACTACCATTACCTGATAAGTTTAGCAATTAGACAGTGATCCCCGAATAGGGTTCCAATGCATCACTGAAGTAATTTGTTCTTTCAGTTTTCATCTGAAACAGGGATGATCAGCTCTGGAATGTCCTGGCATCTGGAATTCCTTAAAAGTGTGGTGTTGGTTATGTAATTTAGTGCAGAGGCTAACTTGCCCTGAATCACGCAAAGTTAGAACTTCAACCAAGGTATTCTGACTCTGAATCATGTCTTTCAAAGCTTCTCACTAAGTGCCTCTTGTTCTCAACTGAATGAACACCAGATTTAACAAGAGGAGATATCTATATTGCTGACTGCCTGATGTTCTTCAAGGCTTTGCTCAATGTCAGCTACTCAAAAGGGCCTAATCTGATTGCCCTGTTTAAAACTGTCACCTCCCCTGGGGTGCCTGAGTGGCTCAGTTGGTTAGGTGGCGGACTTGGGCTCAGATCTTGCAGTTTGTGAGTTTGAGCTCCTGCCTTGGGGCTCTGTGGTGACAGCTCAGAACCTGGAGCCTGCTTCCGATTCTGTGTTTCTGCCTCTCTCTCTCTCTGCCCCTCCCCCACTCATGCTCTGTCTCTCTCTCTCTCTCTCTCTCTCTCTCAAAAGTAAATAAACATTTTTTAAAAGATTAAGAAAAAAACTGTCACCTACCCCAAAGCCTATGCCAGCACTCCAGATCCCTTTCACCTTCTCTGCTTTTTTCTATAACAGTTACTGCCCTCTAACAAGCTACATAATTTATTAACATACTATAATTATTATTTACTGTACTCCACCTCTCCCTAGCTCAGGCCCCACAAGGAGAGGCATCTTTGTTTTGTCCACTACAGCGGCAGGCACATAGCTGGTGTTACAGACTCAAGTGCATCCCCTCAAAGTTTAAATGTTGAAGCCCTACCCCCCAAAGTGGCTGTGCTTGAAGACAGGGCCTTTAAAGAGATGATCAAGGTTAAATGAGGTGATCATGGTGGGGACCTAATCCTGTAGGACTGGTGTTCTTATAAGAAGAGGAAGAGATACCAGGAGTGCACGCACAGAGGAAAGGCCATGCAAGGATATAACAGGAAGGCAGCCACCTGTAAGCCAAAAACAAAAAAAAAACAAAAAAAAAAAGATGCCTCTCTAGAAACCAGCCCTGCTGGTACCTTGATCTGGGACTTCCAGACTGTGAGAAAATAAATTTCTATTGTTTAAGCCACCTAGTCTATGGTAAGCCTGAGTAGACTAATGCAGTTGATACTCAACACAGAGATGTGAATGTATGAAGAGTTCAAGTTCACTCTTCAGATCCATCTTGTTCTCATAACAATTTTTTTTCCTATTAGGTCTCAGGTTCATGGTTAAAAATATTGATCCTGAATTGTCAACATACCTAGGAAGTAGCCAGCTAGAAAATTACCTTAGCTACTTCAGAGGTAGAATTATCATGTCACTCGTGCCAGTATAAGTATGGTATCTCTTCCTCTATCCTCACTTTTACTGTAGAAGTGAGGGGGTGGATGTAGTTTTAGCCTCAAAAGGCTATTAAATTCATTACATAATTTATCACAGACCAATTTTATAAGCATGAGTTAAGTAATTTGAAATAGTATAACTACTTTAACTTTCAAATATATAATGAGTTACATACACCCCTTTTGATGAAACTTAACTACCAGGAAAATAATTTATAATTTCAAGAAGCTTTTCTACAGAATCAGTAAAAATTTTGTCAGTTTAGAAAAACCTCTGTATATGCTTGTTACAGCCTGAACAATTATTTCTCTTGAAAATAGCATACAATCTCTGCCAGGAAGGGAGGGAAGAAGAGAAGAAAGGAGGGAAGGAGGGCGGGAAGTAAGAAGAAAGGAGAAAGAAAATTAGATACTGCTAAATCCAGGCCTAATTAGGCTTCAAAACATTCTCTAAAACAGTTCTGTAAATTTGCACTCTCACCTGCAATAAATATATAATGGCTCCCATTTCCCTCAAATCTTCATAAAACTTAAGAAGTTTGGGCCAATTTTATGGATGTAAATGGGATCTCTCCATGGTTTTAACTTGCACTTTTCCTTGATAATATATCATGTTGAACATCTTTTCATGTTTCTTTACATCCTGGTTTCTTCTCCTTTTAAGTTAATTCTATATTCTCTGTATTTTTCTTTCAGTAGCTTGCCATTTATTGATTTGTAGCTATTTACATAATTTGGACATTAGTTATTTTTTGTGTATGTAGACTAAAAACATTTTCTCCGAATATGTGGATTAATTTCACACTATGTTGTACAATCTTGTGTCCAAAACTGTGAAAGGTATGAGACTTTAACCTACAAGATAGCAAGCTAACCAACCAAGTTAACATAGATACTGGAGACTCCTGGGTCAAAGACAAAATACAGTTTATCACTCAGAGTAATAGCAGTCGCCAGAGTGTCAGAATTTTTGCAACAGTTCCCTGAGCTTTAATCCCAAAGGTCTAAGCAAAGATGACCAGATAACGCTTGCATATGCAGTGAGTTGCACTGCAGAAGAGAAGCCATGAGATTAGAAACTTCAATCAGTTTTAATGGGCAGAATGCATGGCTGCCCATTGCTCATAAGGGAAACACTATATCTCTCATGATACTATTCACCGTATAAACATCCTTGGAAAGTTAGTCTAGAACAAAGGGCTGTCAGTGCCTCACTCTGCATAACATTTAGAAACACGAGGCCTACAGAAAATTGTCTCCCAACCTCACCCCTGATTTCTATGCCATTTTCACTATTGACTTTCTTTTCTATGAACACACCAATCCCTAAACCACTCCTATTATTCTGACTAACAAAGGCTGAGACTAAATCCATCAATTTGTCTCATACAACATTTAATTATCAAAGGATTTCAAGCAACAAGGGGAGGTCAATTGGCAGTATTGATTCCAACAATGCCGCCACGGGGGTTTGAACACAATGAACTCAACCAATTCCATAAATCATCAGGACTTATCTTAAAAAGCTGAGTGGATTTTTCTTAAGTTTTAGTAATGACTTTTCCACTTGGTTTGAAATTTTTACTTAGATACAGGAGGATGTATTAGCAATGGCACAGACTTCACCTTTGCCCACAAGAAGGAAGTTTAGAGCAAGTCCATCATCCATAACAATCTTGGCCAGTGAGTTGGGGCTGTCTTCAATACCGTGTAAAGACAAAGTGGTGTGATTAGGTAGTCCCTCCCCAGATGCAAGGTTGTTGTTCTTGCTCCACCATTAGAAAAATGTCACTTTTCTTGGGGTGTCTGGGTGGCTCAGTTGGTTAAGGTCCCACTTCAGCTCAGGTCATGATCTCTCGGCTCATGTGTTCAGGCCTGGAATTGGTCTCTGTGCTGACAGCTCAGAGCCTGGAGCCTCCTTCAGATTCTGTCTCAGTCTCTTTCTGGCCCTCCCCGCTCATGCTCGCTCTCTCTCTCTCTCTCTCTCTCTCTCTCTCTCTCAAATATAAACATTAAAAATTAAAAAAAAAATTGTCACTTTTCTTGTAGTTGTAACTTCAGCATTTTTATTATTATTTCCAACTCACATCCCAAACTTTCTTTTGGGAGGGTCAGGTGCGGGAGGGACAAAGGCATTTTTATAAAACTTTAAAAAACACACTATGTCACACAAGCAGTGTTCTCAACTTATCCTTATGATCCAAGGCTCTAAAGAGTCCAGAGATATTCTGGTGGCTGAACTAGAATTCTTTGAAATTCTTCACCCACTTTTGCTTAGGCTACCACCCACAGTATAGACCAACCAGCACACCTTGAGGTTGACAATGTTAAGAGGAAAAAAATCATCATGCCCAGAGAACGGTCAGGGTAGAATCCCAAATTTTCAAAATTTATCTGCGTAATTATAGGAAAACTCCTGTTTCTTTCTACGCAATTCAACACTTCACTTCTGACACCAAATGTGTGGATTCTTTTCCTCGAACTAAACAATTCTAATACTAACTACCCAGGGTTACCACACACCCTAGAGGGCAAGGACTGTCTCACAAAATTATCCCCCACCTCAGATGCCAACCATAAGTCCTAGATTGTCATCTATACTCTGACTGACTGGCTGTAAAGTGTAAATTCCCACAGCCCCTCCTCAAGTTTGATGATTTGCTAGAATGGCTCACAGAACTCAGGAAAGTGCTGTGCTCATGATTACTGGTTTATTTCAAAGGACACAACTCAGGAATGGCAAAATGGAAGAGATATAGGGCAAAGTACATGGAAAGGATGCAGAATTTCCATGCCCTCCTTGGGCATGTCACTTTCCCAGCACCTTGATGTGGTTGTCAACCTGAAAGCACCTCAAACCTCTTTAGTTAGAGTTCTTATGGAACCTTCTTTATACAAGCATGATTGATCGAATCATTCATTGATCATTGTTGAATAAATCAGTCTCCAGACCTTCTCTAGTCCCTAGAGATCAGGAGTAGGGCTGAGGGTTACAACCCAATAATCACATGGTTGGTTCCTCTGGCAACTAGCCCCATTCTTCTAAGATCATCTCATTAGCATAAACTCAATTGTGGTTGAAAAGGGGTTACTATGAATAACAAAAGATGCTCCTCTCACTCCAATCAGGAAATTACAATGTTTTAGAAGCTCTGTGCCAGGAATGGGGGACGTAAGATAGATGATAGATGATAGATAGATAGATAGATAGATAGATAGATAGATCATGATATCATAACATCCCAATAACCCTCTCCCCCCATTTCATTATGATTATTATTCAGGAGGGAAAACTGTATTCAGTGACCAACTGCCTTACTAAACTATGTACATCAGAAAGAGGTAAGGAAAACAGACTCAGAAATCTCATTGAATCAATCAGTTATCACCAATACCAGAAGCCTATGGATGGTGGAGACTATGGAAGATCCATCAAATACCTTGATTATCAGTCTACTGTTGAGTGGCTTTTGTAATAAAAACTATACCATGGTTAGACCAGGTAGTCTGGAAAGTCAAACACATGACACAGATTAGTTTCAAGGACCATAATTGTGTCCAGAGTCAGCTGATTGAACAGGGACAGCAGCGCTATCACTTGAAAAAGTGACAATAGATAAAAGGACTTCTAGTAACCTCAAGAGGGGACCAAGTCAGAAGAAATACATCAGCCAAGCCCTGTGAATGATAGTTTCCTTCACAATGAATAAGGCAAATCAAGTTTGACTAGACTCACAACAGTGGCAAGCAATGGTAACTTTGGTGTCAGATACACAAAATACTACATGCCTGCTTTAGATGGTATATGTATTGTCATGTCCAGTATGATGATGGGTCCAGGTAGGAACAGCATAATCTGGGCAACACAGGCTTGATTAGTAGCTGGATTCTAGTTGGTCTCATCAAGGAAAAAGCCCTTAGTGTGCAAATCTATGCAAGTGACACAAAAGTTCCTACCAGCAACCACAGTTTATTTTGACAGACTACAGCCACAAAGAAACCTTTGAGGCTTTTTCACGTGGGATCTGTACTTTCCCAAGTGTTAAACCAAAGAGATAGGCCTAACAGCCCAAGAGTGAGTAAAAAGATAAAATGTTTATCACAAATGATACTGGTCAGAACTATGAAAAAAATCTTCTTGATTTCTGCCCATGGAACACAAATTGTCCATTTTTGGTTCTGCACAGCTATTGCTGAACCATCAATAAACCAGGTCAGGACACTTAGGGCAACTGATTGAAGTCCGCATTGATTCAGCATCTTGTTTCAACCAGCAGAGTAGGGTTAAAGTTTCCCCAAAGGAATAGCTGCCATTTTTTCATGTAAACTCATGATGCTCCTGGAGCCAGGCGGGCTGTTTTCTTCAGTATGCCATTTCCGTTCGATGAGACTTGCTGATTTCTTCCCACTTTGCTAGTCATTGAGTCCCAGTTGACCCATCAAAATGAGACTATCAGGCACAAAAGTCACAAGCCTCCATACATCAGGCATTCAATTTCTACAAGAATCCAGTAGCAAGTCAGCAAGCAACAACTGCTGCTTTCTAAAAATGATACCCAGAAGTTGTATGAAGAAGGTGACAAGTTTAAAATGCCAAGAAGTACCTCTGGGATGCTGCCTTTTCTTGCCAGAGGTTCCCATCGGCAGACCATCTGTCACAGAGTTGTGTAGCAGATAGGAATTATTGGGGTTATAAGACCTTCCCCATATTTGCTATAGGTAGAGGACTATATGTGGCTCATTTCTTATCAAGAGCATTCTCTTTGGTACTTATCAGCATTCCCAAGAGAAACAAACAAACATAAATTCCAGCCATATTCAACAATAGATTATGGTACAGTGACATTAGCCCAAAGGACCTCAATAATAAGTTGTTTTAGTTTCCCTTTTTCCACTGCAAACCTTGCCCACACCCATCAACTGAATTTGGAGGAGACCCAAATTCAACCAATGGGTCCACATAGAATGGTTACCTTGGCAGCTATAGCCAACAAACTCATAAAAAGTTCAGTCCAGTCCTTCCATTCCCCAAAGTCCCCCAACATACTCAGACAGTCATGAACCCTTTAGTCCACAGTGGGACAGGAAGACCTTGGTCCCACTCCTAATTATTACTCTCCTGAAAGTAACAGAAGCTACGGTAGAAGGGAAGGAAAGACAAGGCACATGAGGGGATAAAGATCTGCAACAATAAGTGAGGTGTTCATTTTCGGTATGTCACCTGTGTCCACCTTGATCAAAGGAACTTCAATGTTTTTGGCCTACACAAGCTTTACATCAGGTGGGGAATTCATCACTGCTGAAACCATGTTTCAACTTTGTGCGCTCTGGACTCAGTAGCCAGAGCCACATTTCTTTCTGGCCACAGGCACAGAATTTGGTCCTTTTGACTGGTTTGGAGTTGGCTAATCTTTGAAATGGTTTTTAATGAGTCCATCTTTGAAATGGATTCTGTAGTACATGAAGAATGGATTCTTCATGGTAACAACTCTTAAGTCTTTGCCTGTCATTAACATAAGAGCTAGGGGAATTTTTCAGGCAGCATACTATTATTGTTGAGTATTTTTATTCCACCTTGCTTTATACTACCCCAAATTAATCATCATTATGCTTTTGACGAGTTAATGCTTCTTCAGTTATATTCACAATTTTTTATTTCTTTTTTCATTTTTCTTCTAATACCTAACTCCATGTTTCTGGCCTCAATGTCATTTTTCCAAAGGACACTTTTTAGCAGTTTTTTTTTTCCTAGAAATCATAAATAATTATTAAATTATTTCAGTTCTTTTCCTTAGGAAGAGCTTTATTTATTTTTTTCTTCATGGTTGAATATTAACTTAGATAGCTATAGAATTCTAGGCTGAATGCTAGTCACTTTTTCTTTGGTCTTTGTAGATATAATTTTAAATTTTTTCCTAGCCTTCACTGATAACTTTTGAGAAATCCATTCTCTCATTAAGAGTTTTCCTTTATAGATTACCTTTAATTCTCTGTTTGCTTTAACAATTTTTAAAAAATCCTAATATTTTGCAGTTTCACGGTATTAGTAAATAGGTTTTATCTAAATAACTGAAGATTCACATATTATATGATATTTTAAGTAGTGTCTCCCTGGTATTGTCCACATTCTCTCCTGCTATAAATCCTATTAAACAAAAGCTTGTTCTTGCCATTCAGTCTTCCAAGTCTCTTAACTTTGTATTCATATCATCTACTTATTGCCTGTCTCTGTGGAATTTTTTAGATACTTTTTCAGATATTTTTCCAATTCATTAATTCCAAGTCAGTTGTTTATTAGATACTCCTCATATATATTGTGTTTTAAATTCTAAAAGCTTTTCATTTCTAGAATTTTATTTGCCATTTTTTAGTGTGATTTTTTTTCATAGTGTTCTTTCTGATTGTTATCAATTGTCTCAAATTGACAGGGTTTTAATTCTGCCATTTGTAGAGTCCACTGTCTGTCCTCCTGGAAAATTGCTTCTAAGTGCATACCAGATATTTTTGTTGTGAGAACTTTTAAAGTGATGCTCATCTTTTGCAGTGAGGTTTTTTTTTTTTCTCCCCCCTGAAGAGTCAGAGAATCTCTCTAGATTTGTCTGGCATTTGCTTCTTCCTGGCGTCCCAGGAGAATCACCAGCCCTGGATCAACTTTCATGATGATTTCTCTTCATGGAGTTCTCAGCCCATCGGGTACAGTAGAATAAATTTAAAAGTCATGCCCAAGGGAGACACAGCTCTATTATTTTGGATTCTCAAGGAAAATATCCTTCTTCTTAACCCAGACAATGAAAGGTGAGCTTTCTGCTCATCTTCCAATGTTGAGTGCTGTTTTTTTTTTCCTAGTTCATAGTTTAACTGAAGGTATAATCCTTTGAGGTTCCCAACCTCATAGAGGTTTCAGACTTAGTTAGTTCCTTGTATTACACTGGCCCCATAAATGCTCTCCTGTCCTCATATAATGTTCCACACTGAGCACTGAAATCCAAAACAAATAGTTCTCAAAAACAATCTCTTTTCTCCCAAGTCACCTGCAAAATCATCTCCAAGGGTCACCTGATTTGCTTATCCTCTGGTTATCCTCATTTTATCCCCTGGATTTTACACCCAGGGGTTTCTTTATTCTGAAATCAAGCATACTTAAAACAGTGTGTGTTATTTTTTTATTGTGGTATTTGGAGGGGAGGGTTTTAGCTTTAATATACTATGTTTCTCCAGAAGACCAAAGCATTATCATCATTAACAGATAAAAATTAGCTCAAATTTCCAATGAAAATTGAATCATTAAGTAACTATGAAAACATCTATAAAAGAATATTCACTTACTATTAGGATGAGGCAGCTTGCATAAATGTTTTTATAATATAATATAAAACCATGTGAATATTTACACAATGAATATTGGGGTAGGTAGAATTGAATATTGGGCACACTTTATATAGGCTTACATCACTGAGTGTTTAAAGAGCAAGTATCCTTTTTTACAATAAGAGTAAAAGGCATATAAGTTAAAAGCATATAAAAATGTTCCCCTGAGCATATTCAGACAAGCAAAATGTTAGTCATCTGTCTACTTCTTGCCCCTGATTACACATAATTATGTAAAGGCGTGAAGAACAAGGAAGAGGAAACTGCCATTTCACTTCTAGTTTAAATGGAGTGGTCAGAAGAGCTGCACCATGGGTAATCTACAGTTTCATCAGTAGCACAGAACAGCTCAATTTGAAAAGCAAGTAGTCATTAGCTTAATGCAAGGCCAAGCTGTGATTCCCACAGAGTCCCTTTAGGGCAAATCTTTGGCAAACACGAAAGCAGAGGCAGTCAGGCTGAGGAAAGTAACACTCCAAAGGTTGCATCCACAAAGTTATTTATATAACTCCAAGCCAGAATTTAAGGCTTTAATTAGAGCACCTATTTGAAGGCTCCTCTTTGAACACGCAAAGTTTAACTATTTAAACATATTATTCAATATTTATTTTCCCCACGGAAAGTAATCTCTCCTTCCAGATGTCCTGATGATATCATACAATTTCTACTACGATAGCACTTAGCACATTTTGCATAGCAAAGTAATTGTAATTTCTGTGTTTCTGCCCCTCCACTAAATAAAACTGCTTGAGGAGAGGGACTTTGGCTTGTTCATCTTTGAATGGCCAAGAATGACTCCAAACAAATAATTCTTGAATTATAAGTGGTCCTCATTCATTTATCCATTTTATAACAATTTGTGTAAGTTCTTAGTCTGTAGCAGGCACATTCTTAGGGGCTGGTGAAGTAGCCATGAATAAAAAAGACCAAAAGCCCTGCCATAATGGAGCTTATATTCTACCTGGGTGAGACAGATTAAAAAAAAAAAAAAAGGTAGTAAAATGTGTCATGTTAGAAAGTAACAGTGCTATGGAAAACAAACAAACAAACAAACAAACAAAAAAACCCGAAAGCCTGGTAAGAAATATAGCAAGTGCTGGGGAAACCAGGTTTAATTTAAAACAGTGTGACAAAGGCAAGCTTCATTAAAAAGTCAGGGAAGGGTGAGCCATATGAAAGAACATTCAAGGAAGAGTGAAGGGCAAAAGCAAAGGCCCTGAGGCGGAAATAGATCTGTTATTAATCTGAGATCAACTACACAAAAGCAGTTGTAGTTTATCCTGGAGTATAGAGTGGGAAAGGGCATTTCCAGCAGAGGAGTGACTGATCTGATTTGTATTTTTACAGGATCACACTGTCCTGTGTGTTGAGGGGAGACTGTCAGGGGCAAAGACAGAAGGGAAACTCATTTGGAGGTTATTACATTAACACAGGGCAGTGGGGATTGTGGTCTGGATGAGGTCTGTAGCAGTGAGGGGTGGTAAGAAATCCTCCATTTCGAGACAATAGAATTTACTGACAATTGGATATTATTAAAAGTTGTGGGAAATACAATATAACAGATAAAATCTGATGTGGAAAGAGAGAGACAGAAAGAAAGGAAGAGGAAAGAGTGGGAGACAGTCCGGTATTAGCCATTTTGATCCGCAGCAAATTATTTAATAATTTTTGAAGAAAAGACATTTTTTTCAGTACCTAATACGTGCCAGAAAAAAATTTAAGGATTTCACTTGAGTTAAATATTTTTATACTTGGATCTACCCGTGAGTAGATGCTGTTATTTTCACTTTACATATAGGGAAGCAGACACGTTAAAGTAACCTACTTGCAATCTCACAGCTGCTACTTTCCACAGCCAGGATTCAAACCTAAATACTTTACCTCCAGAGCTGGTAGACTCTAATGGCATTTTATGATGTCTGATACTGTTTCTTTCACTGAAATTATATAATTTCATTGACATCTTTTATACAATCCGTTTCGATAGCCATGTCACGCCGTGCTCCCTTGTATGCACACCTGAGTTACGCAACAAAGATATGCCAGCGCCATCTAGTGGCTCTACTAATCTCAGTTTGCAGTGGAATGCGTACATCTGGGTTCAGTATTACCATAGGATGGCATAATATGTAAAGTAACCGAAGATGTTGTTATAAATATTTGGGAAGGATGGTGATCAAAGAAATGTAACTAAAGATTAAATAAAGTACTTGCCTGCAATACCCAAGTGATTATCAGCTTGAACATTGACTTTATCCTTTACAAATAATCAGTAGGATAGGGTCTTCTCTAAATGAATGAGCATTCATTCATTTATTCTTGCACTTGTTTATATATTCGTTTATAAATTATATATACCATATACTCTGAACATCATATACTCAGTACTGTGAGATAGATAGATATAGAGATAGATAAATGAATTTAGTAAAATTTATGTGAAAGTCCATGTCCTGACAGACTTTGGCGAGAAATGAATGCATATAATATAGTCATGAAAATCTGGTATAATAAATGAAAAGCTAGAGAAGTTTTGGCAAAGAAATAATCAGCTTCACTTAGAGTTATAGAAAGGCTCATAAAAGAGATAATGCTAATGTTTCTACCTTTCCATCAACTGCCAAGTACCAATATCTTCTCACAATAAAAGTATATTACATTGACCCGTTTGCATTTAAACCTTCAATGCACTGCCGCTACATTTAAAAGTTCATAAATACTACATTTACCACCTATATGATATGTTCATCACCTTGCTAATATATCACTAGTGGCTTTCTATGGCCTACATAACATGGAAAAGGAGACAAGAAGGCCAGAATGGCTGATATCAAATCCTGGCTCCATCACTTACTTGTTTAGCTACGTGAAACTTGCTACTTAAGCTCTATGTGCCATGATTTTCTCACCTATATCATGGGATGTTTATACTTCCTATTTCATAGGGTTGTTGCAATGAGTTATTACAATTATTCTAATACTCAGAATCCTGTCTGACAGAGAGTAAACATTAAATCTTAGTGGTTAATACAATCACCACACTCCTCTGTTTAAATCTCCATTCTTAGGACCTTTTCTCTCTGAACTAGAAGGCATATTGGAATAACTGACATCCAAAGTGTCTTTTAAAACATTGAGATTTCAAATCAGTTCAGTGTTTGTTGAGAGCTAGAGTTAACTGCATTATGTCCTGTTTTTCTCCATTTCAGTAATGTTCAGTTGGAATAAAAGAACAAGCATCCTACCTTCAGGCAGGTTGTTACATTACTCATCCAAAGAGCTTTTCAAACTCTTCCTCTCACCTAGGATTCTCATATGGCCCCCAACCCCAGCCCAGTTAAAGAATCATTGTTTTATGGCACCAGCATTAATGATGGGTGTATAATTCTAGTGTGGAAAACAATGCTAAAAACTATTAAATAAGATGACAATTTGAAACTGGGTATTAACTAGTATGACACACAAATAGATTAGAGGATGTATTTGAAAGAGTTAAATAAATGGGAGCTTTAGAAAACATTCATTTTGTAGATGCCAAAATAACATGTTAAGATAAAATTTAAAATCCACAATATTGAGGCACAAGTTATATAAAATACTCATTTCAGTACACTTTGATGAGTTCTCACTCACGTCCCCACAAGCACTATCAAAATATAGAGCATGTCTCACACCCCAAAATTTTGTTTCCCCCGCTTTGCAGGCCATCTTCTGCTAACTTCTTGCTCACAGCACCAGCTGTGATCTCTTCTGATTTCTTCTCTTTTCTTGTATTTGTAGATTAACTTTGTCTTTCTAGAACTTTTATAAGTAGGATCATGTAATATGTGCTCTTTTGTGTCCAGATTCATTTTCTCAGCACATAGTTCTTAACATCCATAGATGTTGTAAGACTCTTGGTTCATTTCCTTTTTATTGCTGAGTATTATTCCACATATGGATATGCCAATATTTGTTTATCCATTCACCTGTTGAAGGACATTTGGGTGATTTCCAATTGGGGTTGTCATGAATAAAGCTGCCATAAACATTCATGTTCTGAACTCATAAACTTTAAATTTATTTGTTAATGCTTCGAGTGGATTTCATGCAGTTTATATTTATTAGAAATTACAAGAGTTCTAAAGTGGTATACTCTTACCAGTATTAATATGATAGTTCCAAATGATCCACATCCTTGCTAATACATGATATCATCAGTCTTTGTAATATTAGCCACTGAAGAGAACGTGTAGTGTTATCTCATTGTGGCTTTAATTCCTATTAGTCTAATGACTAATGTTAAGCATCATTTTATGGGTTTATTCCCCAATTGTTTATTTTTTCTGGTTAAGTATCAGTCCAAATCCCTTGTGAGTATTTTTATCAGATTGTCTTCTTATTATTGAGTTTTAAGAAATTTTTATACCTGCTGGGCACAAGTCTTTTGTCAAATATGTGAGTGACACCTGTGATCTTCTTAGAAGAATTGAAGTTTTTATTTCGACAAAGTCAAATTTATCATGTTTTGTTTTGTTTTCATTTATGGGTTGTTACTTTTATGTACTGTCCAAGAATTCCTTGCTACACTGACTCAAAGATTTGTTCCTATGCTTTCTCCTACAAGCATTAGAGTTTTAGCTTTTCTTTTTAGGTATATACCTCTTGCATAACATACACGTAGTAAGAGCAGGTATCTTTGCCTTGTTCTCAGTCCTAGGATATGAGCATTCATTTTTCATTACTAGGCATCATCTCATTTTTATAAATGCCCTCTATCAATTTAAAATCCCCTCTATTCATTCTTCCCTAAGAGTTTCTCTTATGTTTATGTGTTAACCTTTTTCAAATGCCTTTGCTACACCCATTGATACCATCATGCAGCTTTTCTCCTTATACTGCTAAAATGAGGAATTGTATTTATTGATTTTCAAGTGTAAACTGAGCTTGCATTCCTTGGACAAATCCTACTTGGTCATTACATATCATTCCTTTGACATATTATACATACTGATGGATTTAATTTATAAAATTTGGATATACCACATTTTTTTTTTGCATCTGTGTTCATAAGGGATATCAACATGCAATTTTCTTTGCATGCGAAGTTTTTGGATTTCGGGATTAGAGCAATACTGGCCACATAAAATAAATTGAGAAGTCATCTTTCATCTATTATTGCTACAAGATTTTGTGTAGAGTTGATTTGATTTCTACCTTAAATGTCTGATGGATTTTATTAGTGATTGCACCGGGGTCTAAAGATTGGCAAGGTGGGATTAATTATGAACTTAATTTCTTTAATTAATATAAAGAAATTCAGATTGAGTACAAAGTTCTGCTTGAGTTTTCTTTGATAATTTGTATATTTCAAGAAATTGGCACATTTCAACTAGTTTTAAAATTTGGTGGCATTCAAATGTCCATCGACTGATGAGTGGAAAAAGAAGATGGGGTATATATATATACAATGGAATATTACTCAGCAATCAAAAAGAATGAAATCCTGCCATTTGCAACAACATGGATGGAACTAGAGTATATTATGCTAAGTGAAATTAGTCAGAGAAAGACAGATATCACATGATTTCATTCTTATGTGGAATTTAAGAAGCCAAACAGATGAACATAGGAGAAGAGAAGCAAAAATAAGATAAAAACAGAAAGGTAGATGAACCATAAGAGACTCTTAAATACAGAGAATAACCTGAGGGTTACTGGAGGGGTGTTGGATGGAAGGATCGACTAAATGAACAAGGGACATTAAGGAGGATGTTAGGATGAGCACGGATGTTGTATGTAAGTGATGAATCACTAATTACTATTCCCGAAGACAAATAAATTAATTAATACAATTTAATGTTATTAAATTGTTCATAATATTTCTCCTTTTTTCCTTTGTCTATAGTATTTGTACAAGCCACTCTTACAGGGGCGCCTGGGTGGCTCAGTCGGTTAAGTGTCCGACTTTGGCTCAGGTCATGATCTCGCGGTCCGTGAGTTCAAGCCCTGCGTCGGGCTCTGTGCTGACAGCTCAGAGCCTGGAGCCTGTTTCAGATTCTGTGTCTCCCTCTCTCTCTGACCCTCCCCCATTCATGCTCTCTCTCTCTCTGTCTCAAAAATAAATAAACGTTAAAAAAAGTTTAAAAAAAAACCAAAAACAAGCCACTCTTACATTCCCAAAATTGATATTTTGTATTTTCTTTTTTCTCTTTTTAAAAAAAGTTTTAATGTTTATTTTTGTGTGTATGTGTGTGAGAAAGAGAGAGAGACAGAGCATGAGCAGGGGAGGGGCAGTGAGAGAGGAGACACAGAAGGCAAAGCAGGCTCCAGACTCTGAGCTGTCAGCACAGAGCCCAACATGGGGCTCGAACTCAAGAACCGTGAGATCATGACCTGAGACAAAGTCAAACACTTAATCAACTGAGCTATCCAGGCACCCCTCTCTTTTCTTAATCAGCCCAATTAAAATTTTATTAGCATTACTGATCTTTTTAGAGAATCAGATTTTGATTTTATTAACAGTTTCTAGTATTTAGCAATTTTTTGTTTTATTGGGTTCTGATCCTGTTATTATTTTCTTTGTTCTTATTCTGAATTTAATTTACCCTTTCTAGTTTTTGTTTTTTTGATGTGGAATCTTGGATCATTCATTTCATATGTTTTTCTTCTAATGTAAATATTTAAAGCTAGAAATTTACTGTCAAACACTATCTTAGCTGCATTCCACAAATTATAACATGTTGCATTTTCACCTTCATCAAATTGAAAGTATTTTCTAACTTCCTTGTGATGTATTATTTGATCCTTACATCGTGTCGAAGTATATTTTTTAATTTCCAAATATTTCAGATTCTCTAGATACATTTTTATTGTTAGTTTTGAAGTTAATTGTGTTGTAATGAGAGAACAAATTCTTGAAGAGGTACATCACAAGCCACATTGAAGGAAACATCTCAATCATGTGCTAGTCCAACTAGCCAGGACTTGATTACTGGGAAGGAGCTACAGGTGGGCATGGGAGAGGGCGAACAGGCAGAGGATTGAGAAAGCAAAGAAAGCCTGGCCAGGACAGTATAGTCAGGGAGTTAAACTCTCTATTTCCATGTCTAGGACAGAAAGCATGATCTTAAGGGCAAAGTTGAAGTTTGAATGTAGCTTGTCCAGACCCTAGTCCCACTCCTACTTGACTTCACCCTTAAAACACTTGTGCAAGGTAGACTTGACTTGAAGGTGAGGAAGAGGAAGAGTGATTAAAATTACTTAGTAATTTTTAAATAAAAAAAGTTATTCGATCTGTTGCAGACTCTCATAGACCCCCTACATGAATATCTGATTCCTTTTTTTAAAAGTTTTTTTTTTTTTAATCTGGAAGAGACCATTAAGAAAAGAAGTATTGTATCCTAGATTTTTAAAATAACAAAATGATGGGAAATTATTTATGGGAATAATTTTAAGGGCATAGGCCTCTTTATATAAAATATACTACATTTTAAATTTGTAAGGGGTTGAAATTAAAATTTAGATAGCTAGTTTTTTTTAATCCAAAATCTGTTTATTGGGATAGTTCCCCACTCATGTTGACTCAGGGTGCATTTAGTGCTGCTTCAATCTGAAGGAGCATCCTTCTATGAGCCTTGCTTTTCCTCCTGTCGGCTGGCACAGGACGGTGGAGCGGTCCACACATAGCACCACCGTCTGCGTGTGGCTGAACACGGTGGTGATTTTGTAGCACCCTGGGCACTTCGCGTCCATGAAGTAGGAGTTGGGGCTCTGCACCAGGCGCTTCTTCTTGTGTTTTCTTCTCCTCTTCCGGGGACGGGTGCAGGAGGTCTTTCGCGAGGGGCATGTTCTCGTGGGCAGGTCGTCACCGCCGGAAAGGCTAAAATAGCTAATATTTTAATCAAGATTTGTATCTCTTGATGATGCACATTGAGAAAAAAAAATCTTCATTTTAAGAAGCCATAATTATTTGTTGCATTAATGGGACACAGGTTTAGAGTTCCTTTGTCACCAAAAGCTTCCATGGTTCCTGAGTTCCCACGGGAGCCAAGATCCAGTTATCACGTAATTCTGTGCTATAAAGTCTAGTTTAATACCCATCTTCTCCTCAAGTGGATCTTTCAGTCTCTACAGATTGACTTATTCACGCCCCATAGGAAAACACCGATATACAGGTAGAAGGATTTCCCCCGCAGGCTCTGCATTTTTCTTTTACTGACTGACTTACCTTCCTGAATGTGGATTAGTCAGAGAAACAGAACCAACAGCATATACATATATGCACATACCTGCTTGATAGGTGGCATTAGTAAGACTCCCTCCGGGACAAGTCTGGGAAGAGCGTCTGCCACACCTGGGGCACCAGGTGTTTATCCTCTCAGGAATCTCTGATTGGCTCTTGGCTCTTTTAGAACTCTGAGCTCCCGGGATGGGGCTCTCTCTCTGGGAAGAGTGGTATGGCCATAGCGCCGCAGGCCTCTCTCTGCCATTCTTCCAGCCACCCCTGACACTCAGCAAATCCCAGCGCATCCTGGGCCCGCCCCTCCATCAGAATCCACACTTCCTCCTCCCACCTGTCAAAGAAAGAAAAAAAGAAGAGAAGAGAAGAGAAGAGAAGAGAAGAGAAGAGAAGAGAAAAGAAAAGAAAAGAAAAGAAAAGAAAAGAAAAGAAAAGAAAGAAAAAGTGTATCTCTCTGTCCCTCAGTCCCTCTCCCACACTCACTCTCTCGCTGTCCAAATCATGTAGGACCTTATAGCAATGTCATGGAGCTCAACATTTCTTGTAACAGTAATGGAAAACTGTTGAAGGAGAGCAAGGTAATCTCTGTCAATCTAAAGAGAGATTTTTTTTTTAAGGAATTAGTTTACATGATTGTGGTGACTTGCAAGCTCAAAATCTGTCTGGTAGGCCACCAAGCTGGGGACTCAGGGAAGAGTTGGCAGTTCAATTTCAAAGGCAGTCTGCAGGCAGAATTCTCTCTTCTTTGGGGGATGTTAGCCTTTTTCTATTAAAGCCTTTAACTAACTGGATGAGGGCCACCCATATTTTGGAGACTAATGCTTTACTCATCTACCAGATATGTTCACACAAAACCTCTAGAATAATGTACGACCTAAAATCTGGGCACTGTGGGCCAACCAAGGTGACACATAAAGTTAACCTTACAAATGGCTTCTCCATCTCCTGTCACAGTGCTACATGTCCTTCCTTGTCTAAACGTAACTTGGTTCTGTAATCCTATAAATCCATTCTGATCTGTTACCTGAACTCATCTAATTGTTTTGTACTACTGCTTTAGGATCTTATAATGTGAAAAATGATATTGAAAGCCTTAGAAAATGTATTAGCTCACATTTTTACTTATGTTACCTCTGGGTTTGTGGAATATCAATCTCCTTGAAAACAGAGACTGTGTTGCAATTCTCCAGCACCTACCACTATGTCTGGGAAATGGTATTAAATCAAACAGTATTGAATAACTGCAATCTTTCACTCAAAAAAATTTATTGAGCTCTTGTGTGCATAAGAATATAAGTTTCACAAGCTCATATGTTTATATATATTCTATTCTTTGATGTAGCCCCAATACCTAGAAGAAAGCTTGGCTCACATCACCTTAACAACTATTTGGTAAAGAAATTAGAAATAGTCACTGGTGCATAATGAGGGAATTAAATAGAATATAAGTTTCATGGGAGGGGAGATCTTATGCTTCTTGTATATACTCCAAGCATCTGACACAACTCTGGGCATTTATTAATTGCTCATTAAATGAATTGCATTGACCCTAGCAAAAATTCAATAGATTCTCTGCATTACTGGTTACCAACTTATGGATAAATGCTTTATTTGCTAAATAAGAAAATCCACAATCTAGGAATGATGTTGTCAGATTATACTAAATAAAATGAAAATTATGACTATTTTGTTTTTATTGTAACAAAGCTTATTATGTCTTATTGGCAGCTTTTGCTTGAATCTATTATTGAATCACCTCAAAACTAAAATATTGCATATTTTTAAAGTGCAACTGAATATACTCTATATAGTTTAGCAAGAAATGTTAAGTTTTAAACATCTTTCAGATATCTTTGTAACCCTACAAAAAATGCATTTAACATTCACATTTTTAAACAGCCAGTCTACACTAATAAAATAAAAGTAAAAATTAAAATGATCAATTTTATACTTTTATAATCTGTATTCCAAGAACTAAAATTCAGCATGCTTGTTTTTCTCCTGAAGTGTTTAACTTTCAGTATTTTAAACAAATGTAGTACCGTGGCTATTTGATGAAAGTTCTTAGATTACTCAATTCATTTACACAGCTTTTTGGCAATAGTATAACCATGAACTCCTGCTAATAGATAC
The DNA here is from genome assembly GCF_028018385.1 of Neofelis nebulosa. Lineage (NCBI taxonomy): Eukaryota > Metazoa > Chordata > Mammalia > Carnivora > Felidae > Neofelis > Neofelis nebulosa. The sequence goes on along the minus strand of NC_080784.1, from coordinate 61,580,908 downwards.
TGCTTCAATGATAAAATAAAATGTATATTTTATTTAAGGACTAATGTTTCATTAATTCCATATAAGAAAACTAAGAACTCTCAACTATAATGTTTTTAGGTTTCAAATTTTACTTATTTTCATAATGAGATCAACACAGAAGTTGGGGCTGGGATTAGGGAAAGATGATCATTTTGTATCTACATGACTAGAATGTCCATGTATATGACCTCTCATGCAGAGATATGATTACATAAGACACTTTCAAACCCATCAAGTCCATCCACTCCTGTAATGCAAAACCAGGCTTCTTACTATGTGAAATGACATAGGAAAGGACATCTTAGTAGACTTTCTGCAATTATCCCATTTCTCTTGTAAAGTTAGTACCTGATATAATAAAAGTATTTACTTTTCCACCCATAGGACCTAATTGGTGACCTGAAGGAGAAACTTTCAGATCACTTCAAAGATGTCATGGTTGGCCTCATGTACCCGCCACCTTCTTATGATGCTCATGAACTCTGGCATGCCATGAAGGTACTATTCTGATACAAAAATATACCTGTAACAAGGGCAGGGCAATATTTCAGTAGAGAGGGAACTGCCCTGTGATGTTCCTGTATGTGATCAGGGGTGGGGGAGAGAATATCTGAGCAAAAACAAAACAGTGAGGGGCGCCTGGGTGGCTTAGTTAAGTGGCTGGACTTCGGCTCAGGTCATGATCTCTGAGTTCGCGAGTTCAAGTCCCGCAACCGGCACTGTGCGGACGGCTCAGAGCCTGGAACCTGCTTCGGATTCTGTGTCTCCCTCTTTCCCTGTGTGTCTGTCCCTCCCCAGCTTGCACTGTGTCTGTGTCTCTCAAAAATAAATATACGTTAAAAAATAAGTAAGTAAATAAATAAATAAATAAATAAATAAATAAATAAAACAGTGACGATGCTGTGCTCAGGTGAAATGACCCTGTTAGGAAGAGAGGGCTTCTAGAGCCCAGGAGCTTGGATCAGCCTATTCTTTTGCTGCACAAACTCAGATTCACTGACCCAGCTCTATGCTGAACAACGAAAAAAACCCAAAAAACCAAAATAAGCCTCCAGGGCTGTCCATATTTATCTCTCCCTAGTACACATTCATATATTAAGCAAAAATGTTATAAAACATGTGAACCTCTTCAAACTATTTGTAAAAATTGGACTAAGTAAAAGTGGGATACTGAGTCAGAGACAAAATATAGATGATATCTTTGTTTATTTTTGTAACCTCAAGTTACTCCTTTCCAAAAACTATTGCTCAAAAGTATAAAACTTTTTGGGGCACCTGGGTGGCTCAGTCAGTTGAGCGTCTGACTTAGCCCAGGTCATGATCCCGCACTTGGTGGGTTCAAGCCCCACACGGGGCCCTGTGCTGACCAGCTCAGAGCCTGGAGCCTGCTTCAGATTCTGTCTCCCTCTCTCTGCCTCTCCCCCACTCTGTCTCTCTGTCTCCCAAAAATAAATAAATATTAAATTTTTTTTTAATTTAAAGTATAAAACTTTTACTTCTGAAGAATTATAATAATTCTTTACAGAAAAGTCATTTCCGTGAAATAAATTGACTACAGATTTGATAGAGACTTTGTTGGCTAGGGATTGGGTACAAAAGGCTTTTTAACATCTTCCAACTGCTGATATTAAACACCTGCAGAACCATTGCAGTCATTCCAATACGATTCCTGCCAATGACCAGATTATGCAGTCTGCAAACAATGTGTGACAGGAGACAGGAAAGGGGAAAAATTAAGGGAACTTGGATTTTGGCCATCATATTTGCAGATGAGAATAGACATTGTATAAAATTCCTATGAATTTCAACTGATCGCTTTTTTGAAGTTGCATATGGCAATTCCTACCTCTTGCAAAATGATGTGACCACAACTATAAGAAGGAAGTCATATGTTACTGTTTAGATAAACTGTTACATTTTATCAATATTACATGGAATGGTAAGGATTTCTAACATTTTCTGGAATATGTGTTGTTTTTATGACAACAGAGAAAAATCAGAGAAAAAATCTGTCCATATAGCTGTAAGAGACCATAAAAAGCACCCAGCCTAATGTTTAGACCAATAGTACAAAATTTCACATTTAGGGAGAGGCAGGGAGTGGTCCCTGAAGCATCTTTAGGAAACTAGGAGACCCAGGTTCTAATTTCAGCTCTCCAAAGAATGATATTCTAGCAGCAAAAATATCAGTGCCATGAGCCTTGTTCAAACATCTTTTTCCACATTATTTAGAAAGTCCCATGTTGTTTTATTCTAAATGAAGGAATAGGATTTCAGATAATAATATCTCCTCAGGGTCAAGCAGCTAGTGAATAGCAGAGCCAGAACTGAATAGGACCTATCTTTATCCCAAACATCCTTTCTTTCCTCTCTGCCATCTCTCAGAATATCAGGAATGTTGTAAATCTTTATTATACATAAGATGCACTATTATTCCCAATACAAATGCCTTTATATTTCTCTCTTTCTCTGTATGACAGGGAGCAGGCACGGAAGAGAATTGCCTCATTGATATTTTAGCTTCAAGAACAAATGGAGAAATTTTCCAGATGCGAGAAGCCTACTATTTGCGTAAGGAAATATACATATGTGCATATATTTTACACACACGTAAACTTCATATTTTTCAAATAACACACAAAATATTTCAGTTTATGTGTTTTAAAGTTTTTTTGTAAGACACTCTTAAATTTGATATATCACTTACTCAAGACCAATCAACTCACTGAGTAAAACTGATGATTATATTACCAAAAATGAAACAATTCTCTGCACAATCAAGTTAAGCAAAGTTTCCAGGAAAAGAATTACAAGTTTCTATGAGGTGAGTGTTTACATTAATACAGGTAAATGCCAGCATTGTGGTTCAGGAGCATTTTATTGCTTACCCTGAAGAGACCAGGTATATAGACGAAATAAGGCTAAGTTCAATGAGCACTTAGCAAATTCTACAAATATGGGTAACTAGTTCACTTTGCATAAATCTCATCATCACTGTGATCTATCACAAAATCAAATTTCTACACATTTTAAGAGCAGATAAGCTAATTATTTTTTTAAAAAGATCTAATGCTTTAAATTGCATTGCTTCATGTATTGCCTCACATTGAATATCAAGAAAATATTCTAGACAGTCAGCTCTGTTGCATTTGAACAAAAACAAGGGGTATTTCCCAGTGGGAATGAAGTAAGAACCTTCACTTAAAATACTAAAATGAGGGGCATTTGCGTAGCTCAGTTGGTTAAGCGTCCAATTCTTTTTAATTTTTTAATGCTTATTTATTTTTGAGAGAGAGAGAGAAAAAGACAGAACATGCGCAGGGGAGGGGCAGAGAGGGAGGGAGACACAGAATCGGAAGCAGGCTCCAGGCTCCAAGCAGTTGGAACAGAGCCCAACATGGGACTTGAACCCACAAGCTGTGACATCATGACCTGAGCCAAAGTCGGAAGCTTAACCAAAGCATATGATTCTTGATTTCAGCTCAGTTCATGATCTCACCAGGTGAGCTCTAGATTCATGAGTTGGAGCCCTGCGTTGGGGCTCTGAGCTGACAGTATGGAGCCTCCTTGGGATTATCTCTATCCCACTCTCTCTGCCTGCCCCTCCTCCTCCCCCACTTGTACTCTCTCAAAAATAAATAAACATTTTTTTACATATTAAAACGAGACAGAGCACCTGGGGAAAGTGCTGGGCTGGGTAGCAGTTTATGGAAATAGAATGCATAAGAGCAAATTTTGAGAATTAGAGAATGTGAAATGACTTTCAATGGTGTTTTTCAATTTTGGAATAAAGATAATCATTTTTTTAAGAAAACAGACCTGTGCCTATGCTACTGTTAGTTACCACATTTCTTTGGAGAACTGTTTAGAAGATTGGCTTCAAGACAAAGAGATGTCAACAGATCGACTGTATTTCCTGTGCTTTCCGACCACAACTGGGGCAATAGCATTAACTTATACAAAGCACATTGTTATGCGGTTCTATAATAAATCATACCATTAACATGGAAGTTTTTTTCCCCAGAATACAACAGCAACCTTCAAGAGGACATTTACTCAGAGACCTCAGGACACTTCAGGGATACTCTCATGAACCTGGTCCAGGTATGAAATTCAAAAATTCACACCATTTTGCATTATTAAAAAATATATATGTTTCCTTTTCAAAAAATAGAAAACTCCAGTTTAACAGTAAATTCTGTATAATAATGTTTACTTAATGCCAGCTAAATTCCAACCACTATAATAGAAACTTGATTTGGATATAGAAATAAACAAATATGAATAATATACCATTTCTAGTCTCAAAAAAATCTACTACATATAAGATGTTATGATTATAGAAATATACATAAGTAATTATACCTTATAAGGTAGTTAAAAGATTTAAAATATTACAGTTACAATTATAATTCTAATGAGAAATTATAATTCTATTTCTATTTTTTTATTTTAAAAAAAAAATTTTTTTTAACGTTTATTTATTTTTGAGACAGAGAGAGACAGAGCATGAACGGGGGAGGGTCACAGAGAGAGGGAGACACAGAATCTGAAACAGGCTCCAGGCTCTGAGCTGTCAGCACAGGGGCCCGATGCGGGGCTCGAACTCACGGACCGCGAGATAGTGACCTGAGCCAAAGTCGGACGCTTAACCGACCGAGCCACCCAGGCGCCCCTATTTCTATTTTTTTAAAGCTACTAAACAGGTTGGGTGCATACTAACTTCTGAGGTCCTAGTATAGCCTAGTAGTAGCATGTTTCTCACTTAATAACTACAAAATACTGTAATATAAATATTCTTATAAGCATTTTATAAATAAAAGATGTCAAACAAAACCTACTAGGTTCTAGCTCTCTGTCTAAAGAGCTAATAAGTAGAAATCCAGAATTTGAATTGATTTCTATAGACTCACACATGCCAGCATCTGATCCTCAGCTCTACCTCAGAAAATTCCGTGGTATTATACATGAACACAAAGGAATACAGCTTCAAATTAAAATTTGACACATTTTATTTTTATCTACTGACTAAATGGTATTATTTCTATCCAATTAATATTTCTTAAAAACATCCCACACATTAGCATTGTAACAATAATAATATTTTTAGATATAATTAACCTTTGTCTTATATAATCTGTCATCCAATTCAGCAAAGGCACTCAGGAATGTAAAGAGAATCAATATTCAGTTCTTTACTAACAAAAGAAGACCTAGATGTCCAAACTGGAAAAAGTGTCTTAGGAACCAGTATTTTGGCTTGGTTTTACGTCATATGAGTGTGTGTGTATGTGTGTGTGTGTGTGTGTGTGTGTGTGTGTGTGTGTGTGTAATGAAGCAAGCATTTCTAAAATCCCGAAACTTCTCTCTTTATGTCAAGAACATAACTGAGTAGTCAGTGGCTAGCATAAAATTTCACCAAGAACTGTAGGTAGATAGGCTTTTTTACATGGGGATGTAAAATTAAGAAAAAATTCCATTGTCTTTAATGATAAAAGAATAAATGATAGCCCTTCTAGGGAATAAAGGTGGAAGAATGATATGTAGAAAGATGGAGAAAGACCCAAGAGGGAGAAGAGTAGGGTAAGAATGCTGCCTGAGGTCCTTCAGGAGTCCAAGGCCCCACACACTCAGGAGGGGAGTCAGAATCATCAGATGAAAATATGGGATGGACCATGGAATGTCCTTTCTTCCTTTTCTCTGAGCCACTCTGGTTTCAATTGCTTCTTTGAGTTCCTGGAAATTTTTTTAGCCTCAACATTTTATGGCCACTATTGCCAAACTCTGAGATGTTCTTCCTTGCCCTTTGTCCTGTTCAGGTTTATCTGAAGTGGTGCTGTGGAGTATATCCTCCGTGAGGCTTATATCTCTTTCACAGCTCAGTTTTGGCAAATGTAGACATCTAACAGTTTGTTTGCAGCTTGAGTAGCACACTTTTCTTTAATCTGGATTTACGATGTTTTGGGAAATGTAAATCTCTAAGAAACTTGGAAGAAGTCTAATGTAATTGATTCCAGTGAATACTGTATACCACTTAGCCATACCAGAACTTCTTTCCTAGACCTATTTCTTTGCATCCTTGCACTCTCCCTGACCATGCCTCTTGTTTTTCACAACTAAAAGCCAGTTCCTTGGAAGTCCTCTCAGATAACATATTTAGTCAGATACATGCTGCAGGGCTGAGTCTTAACAGGTGTTTGCTTTTCAAATCTTCTTCAGGTCCCAGCTTACACTGCTTGGAATCAGTGGTTCCCCCTTTTAACTGTTAGGGACACCAAATATCTGGACTTTCTCTCTACCTCTTTTATTTCAGCTTGCAAACCAGGCAATTATTTGCTGAGCTCATCTCTTTCTTGTAATACATGGCCAAAAGCATACAGTAAATGACAGTTATCAAACTCACATGAAGACCAGAATGGGCTCTCTTGATCAGCTTACAGCTCTCCTCCAAAAAGTGATTCAGAGGCTTATTCTTTTTCCATCTAGTGGCTAATCCATCTTCACATCTTGCTTCTAATTTCATCATTCCAATCCACAATCTACAGAAGCAGAAAGAGGGTGGAGGATTGTTCATGGGAACTTTTATGGACCTCACTGTGATATCTATCACTTTTGCTCACATTTCATTGGCTAGACCTCCATCAGCTAATTCCCCTTATAGTCTGTTTTTTTGTCCTCAAAGAAGATGAAATAAGTTTGGTGATCACCTATCAGTGTGAAAATGAGACTTGAAAACTGAAACCAAGACAGGCCAGTGAGCAACAGAAGATGGAAGGATGAAGATATACTTGGCAATAAGCAGGAAGTCTATGAGGATGACTATATTGGGCACAAAGAATTTTCAAAAGGAGAGCAATATATAAACAAAAAAAAACAAATAAAAATGTTCTGCATTATTTCTTATAAGTACTTTAAAAGTAAATGTCTTTACATTTTTATCCAAGCTTTTTTGGACATATCACCATTTTTTTTTATTAAATTTTTTTTTTCAACGTTTTTTATTTATTTTTGGGACAGAGAGAGAGACAGAGCATGAACGGGGGAGGGGCAGAGAGGGAGACACAGAATCGGAAACAGGCTCCAGGCTCCGAGCCGTCAGCCCAGAGCCTGACGCGGGGCTCGAACTCACGGACCGCGAGATCGTGACCTGGCTGAAGTCGGACGCTCAACCGACTGCGCCACCCAGGCGCCCCTGGACATATCACCATTTTAAGTGATCTTTTGAAAGATCACTGTGTGAAAGTTTCTTGGCCCTACTTCTAATCTAATTCGTAGAATGATGACGTTCATCACACTATATACATATTATGCAATGTTAATCTGAACATATTAGCTGTATTTTTAATTTCTGTATAACTAATCTTAACATGTGTAATTAATTCATATGAGAAAAACAAAAACCCAGCTCTATTTTAATCTTTTATTCCTTCTCTTTTGTTTTTGGCATACATAAAGCATGTGTGTGTTAAAAAATATTGTCCAACATTTACCTGTGTTTCATTGATTGATTGCTTGATTGTTTTCCAACAAAGCAAATTTCAAAAACGCTGGTGTGAAAACTAGTGTGGGAATAACCGTTTCCCATCAGGCCTCTGATTGAACATACCCTTCAAAGTCTTCTTCTACTTCACAGGAATTGCTCTCCTCTAAGCCTGTCTTATGTATTTTTATTCAGTGTTACCACATAATGTGAGATGTGTTTGCATATCTGCCTTTCCCAGTAGTTTCCCAATCATGAGTTTACAGTTTACAGTTTTAGAACTAGGCTTGGTATATGGTACATAAAAAGCAAGTCAGACTTTTTGGAAATAAATGCTACAAAGAACAAATTCTTTTAAAAGTCTGAGTGAATAAAGTTCAATGCTTGCTGCAGTAAAAAATGAGGCTTAATATACAATAGGTCTATGAGAATTCTAGGAAAGGAACATCATTTGCACACCTGGGGAAGAGGAAGGAGGTGGTTCAGGGTAAGTAGAAACGTCTTGCTTGAGCATGCTGGCTCACTCGAAGGACTCCTGCTAAATAGGAAAAATTGTCTGATTAAATTGCTGGCCGGCATTGCCAGGTTGACGAGGTTCCTGTAAGCAATAGAGAGCCACAGGGAAATTTCTGGCAGAATGAGAGATGACTGGGAAGACTTTATCTATTATCATCTCCATGTAAGTAGGAAAAAATTAAGTTGCACGTGTCATGCTAATTTACCACAACAAGTGGAAAGAAACATAGTGAGAGCCTCGCCTGTGACTTAAGAGAATCTAACTTATTAAGAATAAAAACTAGTTTCCCCTTCTTATCATCTCTTTAATTTCTTAATTCCATTCTCATTGAGTTTGTACTGATCAAATCAATCAGATGTACCCTGAATATACGCTGAAGTGAGACAAGAAACCATGAGAAAACCCAGCAGGAGGCAAGGGACATGTATTTAGGCAAGAAAAAGCTATCAACAATCCCTCTCTTTTATTATTCAGATTGTCTTATGGCCATCTTCCAACAGAGAAAGCAGTTAGAATTCTTGATGTCCCAGCTAAGTTTAAAAAAATAAAAGGAAACAAGGAAACTTCAGGTTAGGAAAAAAAGACAGAGTATTCCCCCAGCTCTTCAGGAAAATAGACCCATAGTCATATGCTGACTTTTTTTCCCCAAAAATTACAAATTCAAATATTTACCTTACAGAGATTTCTATTTTTTTTTACTTCTACAAAGCTTTGTTTTTTAAAAAATGGACAGCTTTGGGGCGCCTGGGTGGCGCAGTCGGTTAAGCGTCCGACTTCAGCCAGGTCACGATCTCGCGGTCCGTGAGTTCGAGCCCCGCGTCAGGCTCTGGGCTGATGGCTCGGAGCCTGGAGCCTGTTTCCGATTCTGTGTCTCCCTCTCTCTCTGCCCCTCCCCCGTTCATGCTCTGTCTCTCTCTGTCTCAAAAATAAATAAAAAAAAAAACGTTGAAAAAAAAAAAATTTAAAAAAAAAAAAAAATGGACAGCTTTGTCTCTGTTTCTGAAATTAAAGTATTGTATTACATCACCCAAGATAAGCATTAAGAATTATCTCTACCCTGTCTAGAACTAGTCTGTATGCAAAAATAGTTAAAGTGAGGAAATGACTATTAATAATAACTTTTTCCTCTAAAATATCAATAGCAGTGTACAAATTTAAATTACTTCATTTTCCTTCCTTTCTTATTATGTCCTTTTGCTGTCTTCCTTATTTGGGGTGGGTTAACAGATCCAATCAAACACAGGAGGTGTAGTTTCCCCTAATATGTGTTTACTGTGTTTAAAACCTTCATATTGTGCTTCACACACATTTTATATGATTGGATTAAAGAATGAATAAAAGTACTAGATAGGAACACTAACTATCCAGTCATTGCCAGGCAACGTGGATTTTAATTCTTTTTTGTCCTTTTATGTGGTTGTGTGTGTCCAAGTTACTATCAGTTTTGAATTAGGAATAAAAAAATCTGAAGGAAAACACTGCTGAGGAAGCCAGATATTAACTCTCCCGAATTGAGGAGAGATGGCTGTTTTGGACTGATTGGATTTCTTCAAACTGTTCACATGAGAAAGGTGGTATGTACCAGTCATATCCACTGACTTTTCAATTAAATTAAAATTTTCAATTTTTAAAGATAAAGTCACAAATTTGCTTCATTGTATTTGGTTTTCCTTTGGTGTGATTTGGATTTGCATGGTTTTGCTGCACAGTCATAAAACTGCCCGTATCACCAACCTCAGTTAATCAAGTCCTGGTTTGAGGTTCAGATCTCTAGGATTATAACATCAATGGATAGTGATAGTTTGTCTTTTCATAGTTCAGCTATATACTTCTGTGTAAACTGTTGAAGAAATAAACTTATTTTAACCTGTGAGAGAGGTTGAAGTTGTTATGGGGAAAAGTGTTAATAATAATGATTAATTTAAAAAATGATCTCTGTTGACAGCATGTCAATTGAATATTTCCTAACTCTTAAATGTCATAAGACTAATTTTAATTAAAACATTCTCTCTGTAGTTAAGAGTCTGTAACTTGGGGCGCGTGGGTGTCTCAGTCAGTTAAGCATCTGACTCTTCGTTTGCCTCAGGACATGATCGCATGGTTTGTGAGTTTGAGCCCCACCTCAGGCTCCATGCTGACGGTGTGGAGCCTGCTTGAGGTTCTCTCTCTCCCTCTCTTTCTCTGCCCCTCCCCCTTCACTCTCTCTGTCTCTCTCTCAAAAATAAATAAATAAACAAACAAACAAACTTAAAAAAAAATTTTTTTTAAGTCTGTAACTTGGTTTGCCTGACAGTTACCAGAGGGGAGGTGGGTGGAGGGATGGGTTGGATAGGTGATGGGGATTAAGGAGGGCACTTGTGATGACCACGGGTGTCAAATGGAGGTATTAAATCGTTGTGTTTTGGGGCACCTGGGTGGCTCAGTCGGTTGGGCGTCCGACTTCGGCTCAGGTCATGATCTCATGGTTCGTGGGTTCGAGCCCCGCATCGGGCTCTGTGCTGACAGCTCAGAGCCTGGAGCCTGCTTCAGATTCTGTGTCTCCCTCTCTCTCTGACACCTCCCCCATTCATGCTCTGTCTCTCTCTGCCTCAAAAATAAATAAACATTAAAAAAAATTAAAAAATAAATAAATCATTGTGTTTTGCACCTAAAGCTAATGTTACACTGTGTCTTAACTGGAATTTAAATAAAAACTAAACACCTAAAGAACAAAAACAGAACAAAACAAAACATTCTCTCAGTTTAAAAGGATCATTATTTTTTTAAATTTTCAACTAATGAGGGGCACCTGGGTGGCTCAGTCGGTTAAGCATCTGACTTCAGCTCAGGTCATGATCTCACAGTCTGTGGGTTCAAGCCCCATGTCAGGCTCTGTGCTGACAGCTCAGAGCCTGGAGCCTGCTTAGGATTCTGTGTGTCCCTCTCTCTCTGCCCTCCCCTGCTCATACTCTGTCTCTCAAAAATAAATAAATGTTAAAAAAAAAAACAGTTTAAACTTTCAACTAGTGAGGCTGCAAAATATAAATTAAAACAACAGTTTCCAGTCAGAAATTCATATTGGCATAGCCATTGCCCCTAATAGAGGAAAGCCAAGAGTTCCATTGTAAACCGATGAGTTCCATCTTAATATCAAACAAGTGTTTATTTTCTTAACATCCAAATAGAAATTTATTTCAATTTATTAAAGAAAAATATACATTCTTTGGGTGCCTAGGGAGTTCAGTAGGTTAAGTGTCCAACTGCGGGTCAGGTCATGATCTCACAGTCTCTGAGTTTGAGCCCCACATTGGGCTCTGCACTGACAGCCTGGAGCCTGGAACCTGCTTCAGATTCTATGTCTCCCTCTCTCTCTCTCTCCCTTCCTCTCACCTGCCAATCTCCCTCTCTCTGTCTCTCTCAAAAATAAATAAAAAACATTAAAAAAATTTTTAAAACCTTGTTAAAGAAAAATATACATTCTCTAGTAAGAAACAAATGTATTTTATTAGGATAACTTTGCATTCCATTAGAGCTATATCACAGTCGAGCTTCTGCTGCTGAATCCTGCTTCTTTCTTCTCCCTTCCATGAATGTTGCTCCCAAGCACACTCCATAATAAGCACGATGTGATGATCTCCATCTCAGAGTCAGCTTTCCAGGGAACCCAATCAATGGCTATAACCCCTCCTTGCAGGGATGAGCAAACTGCGGCTCAGAGAGATTACCATTACACATATACTGAATGAGAAGGCCAATATGGAAATAGGACTAAGTGCACGATCCCCGCCTTGTTTAAATCTAATTTCTCCTAACTCCAACCCCATCTGACTCCACTCCAGTTCTACTTCTATTTGACAAAATGTCAATGACCGATATGCAAATGACCTCTTAAAATTTCTGTACCTCTTCAGTGGTTGAACTGTAAGCCACTTAAAAGTACCGACATCTCATAATCAAGATTGCAGTGTATATTTTTTTAAAGCAAAGATTCTTATATTCCAGGAAAAAATAAAACACACCATTCTGAAAATTTAGCATGACAGAAAATAAGTCATGGAGGAAAAAGTCAGTGAACAGTGTTTTCTCATTGTAATAGGGCAATCAATCTTATTCATAATCACACTTCCTTTTTCCTGAAATTAAACAATAATGCTTTATTATTGATAAAGTATATATGTGTACTTGTATGTATAATAATATTATCTACATAGACACACATATTTTAAAACAACACACTGATTTATGTCACCATGGGATTTTACCTAATTTGGATTATGACTTTATAGTATAAAGTATTACTTCCTAATTTCATTTTCCAGAGTTCAAACATGAAATTATGTGTGTGTGTTTAACTTTGAAATAGCTTTTCTGTGTAGTAGTTTTCCTTCCAATAGACAATATCAAAAAAATGAGGGTGAATAGAGACTTAAATTTTATAAGCCAAGGAAAATTAGTTTACTTAAAGATTATATACTTATAAGGTTTCACAGTGTATTTCTCTTAAAATGTAAAACACACTTTATAGGTATAAAATAATATGGATTTCATAAAAATTACTTACATTACATTACATAGAAAATGGAAGTAATAAACGTAAAGATATATCTTAGTACAATCTTCTTTAATAATAGCCTTTTTGAAGGCCAGAAGTCTCATGGCAATTCACACTGTTTAATAAAATATATAATTTCTCTTAGATTTTTAAATACTTTGAAGATTTTCCATTGACTCCTGACTTCTACATCAGTGGCTGTTCAGTCGGGAGCTTCTGATTTAGCATTTGGATCAGTAATGTAGAAGGTTGGGAAAGGATAAAAAGTGAATTAGGGAACTGAAAAAGTTTATCACTTCTGACCATTATCTGGGATGTACACCACTTCAGAGAGAATTTGTCCAGACATTTTACAAAAAAGAAATGGAATTTCTTCCTAAAGAGTTGTGCAATTTAGAGCTGGTGAGTTTCGACCAGATAACTGACGGCTGTTTCAGTGTAAACAAATATCTTTCACCCTGTAGTCAGGACCATTATTCTCTCTCTCACTCTGTGTGTGTGTGTGTGTGTGTGTGTGTGTGTGTGTGTGTCTGTTGGTCGGTCTGTCTCTGTCTTTCTCTTTCTCTTTCTCAATCTCCCTTTCTCGGTGTATATATAAATGACAGACAGATGATAGGTAGATGATAGGCGATAGATAGATGATAGATAGATAGATAGATAGATATACTCTGTGCAACACTCCATATTTCTTTTCCACTTGGCTCTGTCATAAATCAGTTCTATGTCCTTATATTTATTATTTAACCTTCTTGAGATTCAGATTAGAGAGATTTACTTTGTAATTTAAGGAATGTGAACCCATTCTTCTTTTAACTCCCTCCCAATACATGTACTTTAAAATTCTTCAATTGTTGAAATTACAACCACTACTTCCCTCTACATTTTTATTTTCAGAATCAAACTAAAGACTGTCCATGGCTTTCATCTTTTTAACATCATGAAAATTAAGCACACCTCTTTTTGTGAATTAATAGAGATTGAGGGAATTGGAGCATAGGAGCCTTAAGGTATTCATGAAATGAAAGTGTTGAAAATTATTGTCATATTTCCTGGGAGAGATTTTTTACTTAATCTTTAAAGTATTTTCCAAAAGGGATATTTCTAATAAGGAAACAACTCAGCCAGAACATCTTGTTGAAAACGAATGCCAATCATTAAATGGACTTTCAACACTTCGTGCATGCTTTTATTAAACTAGATTTACAGGAGATCTAATTATCTGTCAAATAATTTAAAAAAAATAATCACTTGGAGATTAATTAATCAGCATGTGCAAATCACACTGGAGATGATAAATGTTTTCACAGAAAGAATGGAAACTACCCAATTGGATGCTTGGCTGTCTGGATTTTCCTTACAATGGTTTCTCAAACTGGTACAGTGAGACCGACCACAGGGGATGTATTGCCAGAGTTTTCAGTGATCATCTGTATTCAAATTACCTTGTCCAAATATTTTCAGCTAGATTTTAAGTCCCTTAATTTCTTCTTTTCACAGTTTTACTTTGCCCCTAACCCAAATTCTATACTCACTGATGCCATTTCTTTGACATTTCCATCAATTACACACACCATGCTGCTGTCTTAGGCTTTTTACATGATGAAATCAGCTTGACTCTGCCTTGGTGGAAAAAACTAAATCACAAACTTACTTTATTCACATTTTTTTAAATCTACCAGTCTGTTTAAAGTGCTTTGGGTAATTAACGGCACGAAGAAGTAAACAGACAAGCACCATTTCAAGTTTAATGTCAAAAATCTTATGTTTCAAAAAATATTTCATATACCCATAACTGCAGAAAATTCTTAAATATTTACCACAAACTTTGTAAGCGTAGGTGTTTACTTAGCTATATAGTTTGATTGGAAATCACTAAGAACACTTCAGTGGTCTGGAAAGTCTTCCTACATCTTCTAACTGATCTTTTTTTATTCTTTATTTTAATTCCAGTGTAGCTAACACACAGTGTTATGCTAGCTTCACCTGTACAATATGGTGATTCAACAATTTCATATGTTGACTCAGTGCTCATCAAGATATGTATCCTCATAATCCCTTCACCTAATTCACCCATTACCCCAACATACCTTCTGGTAACTGTTTTTTGGTTTGTCTCTTTATTTTCTTTTTGTTCATTTGTTTTGTCTCTTAAATTCCACATATGAGTGAAATCATAATGGTATTTGTTTTTCTCTGACTGGCTTATTTCTCTTAGCATAATACTCCCTAGATCCATCCATGTTGTTGCAAATGGTAAGATATCATTCTTTTTTATGCCTAGATAATATTCTATTATATATATACTGCACCTTCAGGATCCATTCACCTATTGATGGACACTTGGGCTGCTTCTGTATCTTGGCTATTGTAGATAATGCTGCAGTAAACATAGGGGTGCATATATCCCTTTGAATTAGTGTCTTCATATTCTTTGGGTAAATTGTCAGTAATGTGATTACTGGATCATAGGGTAGCCCTATTTTTAAATTTTTGAGGAACCACTATGTCTTCCACAGTTGCTGCACCCGTTTGCACTCCCAAAAACAGTGCACAAGGTTTCCTTTTTCTCCACATCCTGACCAACACTGGTTGTTTCTTGTGTTGTTCAATTTAATCATTCTGACTGGTGTGAGGTGATATCTCATTGTGGTTTTGATTTGTATTTCCCTGATGATCAGTGATGGTGAGCATCTTTTCATTTGTCTATTGGCTAACAGGATTTGTTCTTTGGAGAAATGTCTGTGCAGGTCTTCTGCCCATTTTTTAATTTGGTTATTTGTGTTTTTTGGTGTTGAGTTGTTTAAGTTCTTTACATATTTTGGATACTAACCATTTATTGGATATATCATTTGCAAATATCTTCTCCCATTCAGTAGGTGATCTTTTAGTTGTGGTGGTTATTTCCTTTGCTGTGCAGAAGCTTTTTATTTTGATGTAGTCCCAATATTTTAGTTTTGCTTTTCTTTCCATTTTCTCAGGAATATATATTTATAATAATATATTTTAGATATATTATAATACAATTGTGGGTTTATTTCTGGGCTTTCTATTCTGTTCCACTGATCTACAGAAATCTGTTGCATTTCCACACAACTAACAATGAAGCATCAGAAAGAGAAATTAAGAAAATAATCTTATTTACAACTACACCAAAAATAATAAAACACTTAGGAATAAATTTAACCAAAGAGGTGAAAGACCTATACTCTGAAAAGTATAATACATTGATGAAATTGAAGATGACACAAACAAATGGAAAGACGTTGCATGCTTATGGGTTGGAAGAACAAATGTTGTTAAAATGTCTATACAACCCAAAGCAGTCTACAGATTTAATTCAATACCTATTAAAATACCAACAGCTTTTCCACAAAGCTAGAATAAATAATCCTAAAATTTGTATGCAACCACGAAAGACCCCGAATAGTCAAAGCAATCTTGAAAAAGAAAAATAAAAGTGGAGATATCACAATTCCAGACTTCAAGTTATATTACAAAGCTATAGTAATATAACTGATCTTTGAATTGTGCTATCTAAAAGCTACTTCTTTATCTTTCCTCCACTCATTTAGTATTGATTCAGTTAGCATTTGTCAAGTACCTACAATGTGCCAAGCATGGTTCTAAACAATTGGGAATTGTCAATGAACAATAGACACAAAGACCACATCAGTCCTTAAAAAGCTTACATTGTAGTGGGGGAATAGGAACAATTAAAGAGAAATCTAGTGAACATAATGAACAGGTACATTATATAGAATGTTAGAAAGTGATGAAAGATATGACAGAGTAGGATAATGGGGATAGAAACTGTTGGGCTGGGCATAGTAGGTAGGCTGCAATATTATATAGGTTGGTCAGGGTAAATGTCCTCGAGAAGATGAGATATGAGCAAACATTTGAAAAGAATGAGTTAGAAAATGAATGGCTATAATAGGGCAATACAGGCAAAGGGAAAAAGTTAGAGAAAAGTTCTAAGGCAAGGGAATGGCTGATGGTTGTAAAGAATAGCAAGGAGCCAGCTGGTGCTATCTGAGCAAGCAAAGGAATGTACTATAGTAGTGGTAGGTAATGTCAGACAAGTAACAGGTGATGAAATTAGGTCAAACCTGTAGCCACTCTAAGGACTTTGGCTTTTGCTCTGAATGAAATGGGGAAAGGTAAATCATTTCTGGGTTTTGAGAAAAGGAATATTATGATCTTATGCTTTAAAATATTCACACTAGATGCTGTGTTGAGAAAAAAAAGTAGGAAGACAGGATAGAAACAAGCCTGTAAGGATACTGTATGATCAACAAAGTCAAGATATAATGTTAACTTGGACTCATAGGAGAACACTGGCAGTGATGAAAAGTGCCCAGATTCTGCATGTGTTTTGAAGGTAGTGTCCATATTACTTCCTCAGGAATTGGGTAGAGGATTTAAAAGTAAAACAGAAAGAATAAGGGGTGCCTCGGTGGCTCAGTTGGTTAAGCATCCAACTTTAGCACAGGTCATGATCTCAGAGTTTGTGGGTTTGAGCCCTATGTCAGGCTCAGCATGACAGCTCAGAGCCTGGAGCCTGATTCAGACTCTGTGTCTCCCTCTCTCTCTGCCTCCCCCACTTGTGTGTTCTCTCTCTCTCTTTCTCTCTCTCAAAAATAAATAAACTTTATATAAAAAAAGAAGGAATAAAATATTGCTCAGTTTTTTAGTCTTAGCAAGAGGAATTATGGAGTTTTATAAAATGAGATGTGGAAGATCTCGTGGATGTAAGAGGTCTTTGAGTTAGAGGGAGACCAGAAGATAGATTTGAACATGTTGAGTCTAATATGTATATTAGAAAACCAAGTGAAGATGTTCACTTGGCATTTAGAATATATGCATCTGACATTTGGGTGATAGATCTGAGCTAGAGATGTAAAATTGGGTATCACTACAAAGCAGATAGCATACAAACCACATGAATGGTTAAGATTAACAAGGGAAGGATTATAGACACAGACAAAGACCAAAAACTGTGTACTACAACTTTCCAGTATTAAGAGACTGAAAAGTAAAAGGGGATTAATATGTAAAATTGAGAAGGAGTAACCAATGAAATAGAACAGAAGGAAAAAGAGAGGGCAGGATCCTGCAAGTCCAGTGATGAAAGCATAGCAAGGAGAGAGAGTAAGTGCATCAAATCCTACTGATAGGTCATATAAGATGAGGACTATGAATTGCCATGATAAGTTTATATTGTTAAAGAAACAACATATGTTCATAGAAGATATAGCACATTTATTGCTTTCAGTCATTTACT
The DNA here is from genome assembly GCF_028018385.1 of Neofelis nebulosa. Taxonomy (NCBI): domain Eukaryota; kingdom Metazoa; phylum Chordata; class Mammalia; order Carnivora; family Felidae; genus Neofelis; species Neofelis nebulosa. The sequence continues at coordinate 61,563,075 of NC_080784.1, read as the reverse complement.
GCTTGGGTAAATTAAAGCCATAAGAGACTGGCCAGAGGATATTATCTAAAAATAATGAGTTCTTTCGGCTAAGGGAAGAGTATAGTAACCAAATCTCAGGCCAGAAATGGCATTGAAATCAAATAATCACATTTTTCTTAATAATAAGACCTTGAGGAATTCATTTAGTACCTGTAAGCCTATTTATTTTTTATCTTTAAGATAAGAGACAAAACTATACAACCCCAACATCCCTGCACCTTAAAACTTCTGCAATATGAAGGCAAAATAACTCCCATAATTCTACCACTTAATAAAATTATGTTCACACTCAAGCGTTGTCTTATATTCCTTGCCCATATGTACACACTTGCTTACAAAAATACACAGATTTTTGGGGTGCTTGGGTGACTCGGGCTCAGGTCATGATCCCAGGGTCATGGGATCAAGCCCCAGAATGGATCCCAAAATTCTCTCTCTCTCCCTCTACCCCTGTCCCCTGCTTGCATTCTTTCTCTAAAAAAAATAAATAAATAAATAATAATAATAATAATAATACACAGATTTTTTAAGTAAGAGTTACACATATGCGGTCTTAGTCACCTAATATTTTAGGCAAATGAAATGAGGCAGAAGAAATGTGTATGATAAGTTTGTATCAACTTTTCCTTAGCTGGATAATTCTAGTTGATACAATTTCTAAGTTGTGATAAAACATATTAAATTTTCCAGGGTTACACATTGACTCACTAAAGTGTATAGTGTATTTATTTACGAATAAATTGATCTTTCTCATATACCTCCAGCTTTTGGTTAGCAAGGAAACCTAATATTTAATTATATTAACATAGTAAATTTAATCCATACAATACTTTGAACAGTTAATGTGAGTCCATGTTCAATATTATTTACACAGTTATTAAGTTAAATACTCAACTGTCAGATTTCTGGCCATCCCTTCTCCTTCTCACCAAGAGAGCATTTGGTGGAGAAGCATGTGTGTGTGTTTTAAGAGATATCTTTTTTTTTTTTAATTTTTTTTTTTTTTTAAATTTTTTTTTTTCAACGTTTTTATTTATTTTTGGGACAGAGAGAGACAGAGCATGAACGGGGGAGGGGCAGAGAGAGAGGGAGACACAGAATCGGAAACAGGCTCCAGGCTCCGAGCCATCAGCCCAGAGCCCGACGCGGGGCTCGAACTCACGGACCGCGAGATCGTGACCTGGCTGAAGTCGGACGCTTAACCGACTGCGCCACCCAGGCGCCCCTTAATTTTTTTTTTTTACATTTATTTATTTTGAGACAGAGAGAGACAGAGCATGAACGGGGGAGGGGCAGAGAGAGAGGGAGACACAGAACCGGAAGCAGGCTCCAGGATCTGAGCCATCAGCCCAGAGCCCAACGCGGGGCTCGAACTCACGGAACGTGAGATTGTGACCTGAGCCGAAGTCGGACGCTTAACCGACTGAGCCACCCAGGCGCCCCTTAAGAGATATCTTTATGAGAGTGATAGTGTCCTCAGATCATGAAGATACTTCCTCCATCCTTGCTCATCTTGGCTATGGAATGGTGGTTCCGGGCAACTTTGGACATGTAGCCTATGAGATGTAGATGTCCAGGATACGAGCATTTCTCAACATTAGCTGCCAAACCATGCAGCTGGTCAATTTATGATCCTTTTTCTGTCTCAGTTTGATCAGAGCCAAGTAACCTTCTATGATGGTTTAGCCTCACCTTTGTTCTCACTGGAGCTGAATAATCCCCCTAAATTCTAGGTCCCACACAATCCACCACTATAGTCCACCTTACAGCTCTTGGCTACTAGAACAATCTGTCTCTGCCATGGTTATAAAACAACTGTATCTGTCAGCCTCCCCAGCCAGGTTCTCAACTAGCATACAAGTTCCTCCATCAAGAACAGGTAAGAAATTTGATCCAGATGAGAAATTTTCTCCATCAGGAGCAGATAAGTAGTCCATTAATCCTATTTAGGGATTGATATTAATTCAAGAGAGTCGTATTTCGATTTTCCTCTGCCCCATCTTGTTATATCCCTGAGTTCATTACAATGTGGCCATTTCCAAAATTCAAACAGAAGATAGGAGCAAAAGCCACCCTATTTTCACTGTTCTCTCAGCATAGTTGAAAAAAATTTTTTTAATTAAAAAAAAAAAGAAAAAGAAAAAGAAAGCCTTCCCTCCAGATCTCAAACCAAGGGAAAGGTTAAATGAACTGTCTCATAACATATCTCTCCTAATTCTTTCTCCCTTCTTTCCATCATAATTCTTGGGGACCAGAGGCTGCTGCACTGGCTAGGCATCTTTCCTGCCTGTTTGTGATGGACATCTCTTCAATCGCCTTGGTCATAAAGGGGTGGTAGTGCTGGGCATGAAACAAATTTGCAAAACATTCTTACTACACAAAATTTGGATTTAATGATTATTTTATTGTCATATATATCCTATTTTACAGGTCAGAGACTGAATATTCACTCATTCTTTCACTCTAATAATGTTAAATCCACCTGTACTGCCCACTGCCAGACCTTGGATGCCCAGTTTGATGGGAAGAAGACTCTGCACAGAGAGCTGGAAGAGTGAAAAGCATTTTAACATCTTTTAAAGATTACCACCAGTGCAAAGACAAAATGAAACCTACATTTTTAGGGGTGCCTGAGTGGCTCAGTCAGTTAAGCATCCAACTCTTGATTTCAGCTCAGGTCATGGTCTCATGGTTCATGAGATGGAGCCCTGTGTAGGTCTCTGTGCTGACAGTGTGGAGCCTGCTTGGGATTTTCTCTCCCTCTCTCTCTACCCCTCCTCAAAATAAATAAATAAACATTTAAAAACGCCACATTTTTTTAAAAAAAAGACCGATATTTCATAGAGCGTTCAACAAATGTAGACTCCAAATAATGATAGAATTTTCTCGGGAATTATCAAAGATTTTTGTCCTAATAATCCTATATGGACCGTTAATTAAGAAAATTTACAAAGGAAAACCTGTGCTTATTTTGCAGGGAAACAGAGAAGAAGGATACACAGATCCTGCAATGGCTGCTCAGGATGCAATGGTAACTAGAACCAGATCTCAAAATGACTATGGAAAACCTTTGTTAAAATGTCTGAGGTGGTTGTGGTGCTATTTCCTAGCTGTATGATGTTTCAGGTCCTGTGGGAAGCCTGTCAACAGAAGACAGGGGAACACAAAACCATGCTGCAAATGATCCTGTGCAACAAAAGTTATCAACAACTATGGCTGGGTAATTGTTAATCAAGTTCCTTTTCAGCTACTTAACTGACTGTGTAATAAAAAGCAAGTTGTTAACTGGCAGAAAGAAAAGGGAAATGTTTCACATAGCTATGACAAAAGTGCTTATTTTGAATTATGTTTATACAGATCTGTCTCATCTAATGACATTACTAAGGAATTAAGTTCTCTTATAATTTTATTTTTTCTAATAACTGAATTATATAATCTTTAAGTACTGAATCTTTTAAAATAATCTCTGTTTTTGATGGAGAATTTACTCAAATATATTAGCTATTTCCTATTAGGCATTTTATGTGTTGTCCTGAAGAGACTATAGTGAACATAGTTTAGTCCATTACAAGTCAAGGAGATTATTATTAATGTCATGATCTATGCAAAGCTGCCATATGGGTCTTAAAGGTGCATTAATATTAGCTGGCACTTTATTTGACTTCTATACCTTTCTGTTCCTTTTATTTATTAATTTGTTTCTACTTGTATAAAACACTCTGAAAATTTGTAAAAGACAGCCTACTCCCACTCAACCTGCACCTTTATATTTTATTTACTTTCACTATTTATAGCAATCTAATCAATATGTATGTTGTAAATTTATAATATGTATAAACTCTCCTTTGAATTTTATCAATTTGTTGAAGTTTTCCAGGAATTTCAAAATATTTCTGGGCAAGACCTAGTAGATGCCATTAATGAATGTTATGATGGATACTTCCAAGAGTTGCTAGTTGCAATTGGTAAGTAATAATTTATTTGGTGTACAGCAGACCTTTTATCCCAGAATAAATGCTAATTAGCTCTGATTGAATTAAAGATGCATGAATATGCTCTTCATTGAGTCACTTTCCCCTGAATTTAATTATTTCGTAAGGATGTTAATTCTATACAGGAAAGGTACATTAGCTATTGACGCAATGCACTAACATGGCAAGTTGATAACTTAATGAACTAATACCCTTCCCTAGTAACTGGTTCAACTTTCATACTAGGAAACACCGAATTCTCAGATATTCTCTCAGGTAATTGGGATCTCACACCTTTCAATTCATTACTGACTTCCATTCCCTTTTTAAGGAGCAGATAAATCCTAGCAATATGGCTTTCTTTTTTCCAAGAGGAAAATAATTTTTTGTCACGGTCTCTAATATTTTGCCTTTAGGGGTAAGTTCTACCATAAAAAAAAAAAAAGATTTACCAAGTTGTTGCTTAGTAGTGACTTCTGCAGGCTATTGTGAGAGAGACATACCTCCAGCTCTTTCCAAAGAAAAGATATCTTCCCACAGAGAGGTAAACAGTAGTAGCTGTTCCTAACAACTACTATTAAATTACCCATGTTGTACCTTGTGCTGTGCTGTGACTTGACAACACACATTGCAGGACCTACAAATGGAGGGTGTTTGTAAAATATCCTCATAAAGAACACATCAAGTAATCACTTGTATTTGTTGAATAAATGGACAGTCTGATTTTCCATTCCTAGAACGGCACAGATATTCATGGGCATTGAAGATGATAGGTAACAGAATGTGTATAGCTTAGCTTGGAAAGGAGTTTGAAGCTAGGGTTCCATGAAAAGATTTGGTGGGTTCTATGAAATCCTTGAAATAGTATACAATATATGAATATTTGTATGTGTTTCTGGGGATAGGGTGCTTTTATTTTGGCTAAGTCTCAACATAATTTAATTACCGTCTTTATTATTACAATTCATGGAACAAACAAGGCCCAAGGACATTAGTATGGTCTCAAAGTCTGCCAACTAATGAGCAACAAAGTTATGACTAGGACTTCATGTCATCTGAGTTTCAGGATAGCTCTTTTTCCACTGTAGACCACACCACAAACACAGCAATGAGTGAGAAGAAATACTGGACATGAGAAATACCAGAAAACAATGTAACTGATTCATTCATTTATTCAACAAACATTTACTGAGTTATCTACCATTCTGGCCATTGATTTAGGCACTGCAAATGCAACAGTGAAATAACAAAAGCCACAACAAAAGCCCCTGTCTTTAAAGTGCCCACATTCTAGCAGTGACTCGGGAGTGCTAGGAGGTTCACAGTTATAAATAAAGGTAAAAGATGAAGGCATGGTCTCACAACCTAAAATTAGCGTTTGAATTATAGAGAAAACACTGTTGTGATTATCTTATTTTGCCTAAAAGTTAAAGCCTCACATACGCTACTTATTCATTAATTTATTCACTTATTCAAATAGACATTATTGACTGTCAATGATCATCACCTGACTTCTATCAAGGACAATTGTTCACTAGGCTCTTGGTAGTTCTAACACCATAATGCTTTGATTAGATGACTCCTAACACTGGTATAGGTCCCTTATGGCCCATCCAGTTTTTCTTTAAGAGACTTCAGGCCTACTCACAGGTCTACCAAGGATTAAAAATAGTGTTTGGGAAGGGGCACCTGGGTAGCTCAGTTGGTTCAGCATCCCACTCTTGATTTCAGTGCAGATCATGATCTCAAGGTCGTGAGATTGAACCCTGCATCAGGCTCTGTGCTAACAATGCAGAGCCTGCTTGGAATTCTCTCTCTCCCTCTCTCTCTGCCCCTCCCTTGCTCACTCTCTCCTCTGTCTCTCTCTCTCTCTCTCTCTCTCTCAAAACAAATAAATAAACATTTAAAAAAATAGTGTTTGGGAAAATGAGCCAACTGCACATTGAATTATACAATAATAAAAATCTGTAATAGCGATCTATTTAATCTTCAAATAAAGAGCACACATTTTTCTTCTCTAGGCTATGCAAAGGAACTACAGATCTCCAAGAGGTAGAGATAGACTAAATGAAAATCTGAATGAATCATTATAATATTGTTGGTTTATATTTTTCTATGTGTTATGGTTTTACCAGTATTCTAAATGTGGAAATTTTACTGCAATGTACAATGAGGGATCCCACAGAGAATTCAAAAAGTATCACTCTTCCAGGATTTTAACAGAAAAAAAAAGAAGTATTCTCATTGTTTCCCAAATTCTGAAGAAAATACATATTGTCACTCTCAAACTTTCTTTTTTTCTCTCTGATTTTTTCTAGTTCTATGTGTTCGAGACAAACCATCCTACTTTGCTTATAGGCTATATAATGCAATCCATGTAAGTATGACCCACGTATTTTTTTAAATTTCTCCAGGAACCATGTTTACCTTCTCAAATCACTAACTAAAGCACATGGGGGAGATAGGCCCCAAGGAGTCATACTTCTCAGGTAACTCAATTTGTATAGAAAGCAGAGCATTATTTCTTTGGTGGGTCTCATTCTGGTGTATAATACATTTTTTCACTTGAGCATTTCTTGTTTGAAATGAATATATTTGCATACAGGTTCAAAAATAGAATTCAGTGTTTTAACAAAACACAAAATAATGTTAGTAATTATTTTTAAACATAAAGTGCTATCTTAAAAAACACTTAAAAAGAGATGGCTAGACAATAATAAACTCTAAATCTATTTTATAATTAAATGAGAATGGTTTTCATAGTTTAGTGTGATAGTCAATCACACATCTTTTGGTGCATTTGTTTTTATTTATTTTTTTTTCAACGTTTTTTATTTATTTTTGGGACAGAGAGAGACAGAGCATGAACAGGGGAGGGGCAGAGAGAGAGGGAGACACAGAATCGGAAACAGGCTCCAGGCTCTGAACCGTCAGCCCAGAGCCTGACGCGGGGCTCGAACTCACGGACCGCGAGATCGTGACCTGGCTGAAGTCGGACGCTTAACCGACTGCGCCACCCAGCCGCCCCTGGTGCATTTGTTTTTAAAGAAACAAACACTTAAATGCATGAGACAATGCACACTTTATTCATAACGTGTGTGACCCATATTTTTAAAAAGAAAAGTTCTGATACGAATCATTGCATATATATCATGGCTTCAAAAATTCAGTGAAAATTATTTTTTAAGTCAGTATACAACAATTTTAATAGTGTTTTATCACCAAAGTAATTTTTACAGACCAGTTCATTAAAAGTAGCTAGCATGTTGGGATAATATGATATTCAAGAATATTTCTATTATATATCTTGTGTAAAGAGTATTTTTTATTTACGTACAAGAACCTATGTATCCTCAGAACACAGAAGGAAGATTAATGTTCACGTCCTTCCCCTATTTTATTCTATTTCCAAGCAGAAAAAGTTTATTTGATTTTTAAAAAATTAAATAATGTATCGGGCAATGCTATTGAACAATTTCAATAGTGTCCTTGTTTCACTTGTGAATGACCATGGGAAAAGAAGCACAATTACTCTGATTCCAAATTTGCCCAAGAAGAGGGCTACTTATTCTCATAATGAATAAAAATCCTATTCCTTCTGTGTGTCTTTCAATGCAAAAATAAAGATATGTGTATTCACAACTGGTTTGGAGGTAAAGAAGAAGATTGTATATTCGAATAATTGAGTTGTTGATATATGATAACCTCGAATGTAAAATATTGGCCAAAGCTGTTTATACTACTGTTAATCAAAGAACATTTACAGAGATTTTTCTCCAGTACACTCTAATGAATGATATACAACTGAAATATGGAAACTTGGGTAAAATCACTTAATTGAATCACATCAAATTATGAAAATTTGTTCGGCAGGCCTATTCCCAAAACATTCAGACATTAAAAATTTTATTATGCTCAAAAAAATTATGCTCACTGGCCACTGGATGTCCCCATTACTCCATTTGAAAGGACAGATCGAAATTGGTTTGTCAAGCAATATTCCTTCTGGAGCTAGTATACAGAAGTTGATTTTTGTATTTTTCAGTATTTGAGTTAAATTCGGCAAATATTTCAAATATCTGGAATTTTTATTTTTACGATTTTTAATAATAGACTATAAAATAAAGATGCAACTGCTGTCTTATTCAGACATACCAATGTTCATCTAACAGAATTCAAAACCCACCTGCCTCCCTGGCCTAGAAGAATTTTTACCTAGAAAGAGTACATGATCAGATTTGCATTTCATAATGCAGTGTGAGGGAGACTGTAAAAGTTGGCTGTTAAAGAAAGGAACTATTGCAGAATCAGGGTGAAATGATAAGGGCCAGCATCAAGGGAGTGGCAATGGAAATAGAAATCACAAGGCATTTAAGAAGCAAAATAGAAAGGGGTCCCAAGATGGTGATGTAGGAAGACCCTGAACTCACCTCCTCCCACCAACACACCAAATCTACACCCACACAGAGAGCAGTTCCTCTTGAAGAACTGAAAGCTGAACAGCTTCTGCACAACAAACGATAATGTTTCTCACAACATAGAGAAAGATGGGAGAGTTGGAAACATAATAATCCTGACACGAAGACCTTAGTAGGAAGGGAAATCACTGAGGGGCCCATGCACAGACTGACCTGCCCTCGGCACAGTGAAGAAACAGCAGTTTAAAGGGCAACTAGACTATAAGTAAAGGAAATTCATTCATTAACCTTAAAGTAGTCACCAAATAGGCAAGGAACTGCTGGAACTTTCTCCAGGGTCAGAGGTGTGAACGAGCACCAGGTTTCATCTTCCCCCTCCACCTTGACAACAGAGACATGAACAGGGTGCAGGTGCTCTACCCAGCCTGCTAGAGCTGCCCAGCATGCCTTGGGCCTCTCACCCACACACCAGCTCCAGCAGTCCCACTGGAAGCAACATACAGATGGCCACCAGGCACATGAAAAGATGCTCAGTATTACTAATCATTAGGGAAATGCAAATCAAAATCACAAGGAGATATCACCTCACACCTGTCAAAAGACAAAAAATAACAAGTGATTGGCAAGGATGTAAAGAAAAGAGAATCCTCACATGCTGTTGGTAGGAATGTATATTGGTGTGGCCAATGTGGAAAATAGTACGGAGTTTCCTCAAAAAATTAAAAATAGAACTACTATACAATCTAGCGATTCCATTTCTTAGTATTTATTCAAAAGCAAACAAAAACACCAATTTGAAGAGATATATGCACCCCTATGTTCATTGTAATATTATGTACAATAGCCAAGAAACAACCTATGTGTCCATCAATAAAGAATGTGTCACACACACACACACACACACACACACACACACACACTGGAATATTACTCAGCCATAAAAAAGAATGAAATCTTGCCATTTGCAACAACATGGGTGGACCTAGAGGGTATTATGCTAAATAAGTCAGACAGAGAAATACAAATACCATATTATTTCATTTATGTGTAGAATCTAAAAAACAAGACAAATGAATAAACAAAACAGAAACAGACAGGTACAGGAAACAAACTTGGTCACAGAAGGAGAGGGGTGGGGGAATAGGCAAAATAGCTGAAGAGGATTAAGAGACACAAACTTCCAGTTATAAGATAAATAAATCATGGTGATGTAACACACAGTATAGGGAATATAGTCAGTAATATTGTAATAACTATATGGCAAAAAACTGTATGGTAAAAAATTAGATTTGGGGGATCATCTTGTAATGTATAAAATACTGAATCACTATGATGTACATCTGGAACCTATAGGCAATAGTATGTCAAGTATACTTCAACAAAATAAATTAGTAAAGCAAATGAAAGAAGTCAAATACGTAGACTGCTTCACGGTATGCACACAGTAAGAGAGAGGGAGAAGTCACAGAGGACACTGGGAGTATGACTCAGGCACTTCCCAGATCGCAATGCCAGTGTTCGAGGATCACAGGAGGAATAAATAGTCACAGAAAAGAGGATGAGTCTATATTAGACAGATTAACTTTTACCATTTTCTAATTTTTTCCCTCCTTTTCTCTATCTTTTAGGACTTTGGTTTCCATAATAAAACCGTAATCAGGATTCTAATTGCCAGAAGTGAAATAGACCTGATGACCATCAGGAAACGATACAAAGAGAGATACGGAAAATCCCTATTTCATGACATTAAGGTAAATCTACACATGATTTATTTTGACCCATATTTTGTCCCTTTTGAAACTGAAATAAGAGCTTTAATATAAACAACTTCGTTAGAATCTAAAAATTTAATAAGGCACATGGGTGGATCAGTTGGTTAAGTGTCTGATTTCAGCCCAGGTCATGATCTCATGGTTCCGGAGTTCGAGCCCTACATAGGGCTCTCTGCCATCAGCACAGAGCCTGCTTTAGATCTTGTGTCTCCCTCTCTTTCTGCCCCTTCCCCCACTTGCACTTCTCTCTAAAAAATAAATAAATATTTAAAAAAATAATAATAAAATAAAAATTTAACTATTCTAACAAAGATAATCTACTTTTGTACATCAGACAGCCTTTAGTGCACCGACAGGTGCTGAATGAGAAAATCCTTTTACCTCAGTAACAGAATTTATTTCTCTTTGATGTGTTTTGAACAAAAATTGTTGATAGAGTCATGTAAAATATTCATCCCTACTTGTGTAATTGTGCTTTATCAGTTAAGTTTTGAAGCATGATCAGTATCAGGAAAAATACATTTTACAAAAAGACCACACTAATTGTGAAGAGGTTTCTTAGGTCAATTCAGCTCTCTTCCCATATTGTTATAGAAGGCAAGGCGGACAGTCCAATCCAATAAACTGGTAATTTGGAGGAATTTAACATTGATAGTAACATAAAATTCTTTGTGTACACACCCGTCTCTTTACCCCTTAAGGGGCAAAGCAGCAATGATTCAGAAGCGAACAAGTCCATTTCTTCATTCTGATATGTCTAAACTTTAGTCTGGATTTTGATAAAACCTAGCAAAGAATTATTAGACTATATAGGGCTCTAGATAGGTAATTTGGGGCACCCAATCTACAATTCAAGTATCTGACTCCTCTTTCAAAAACTTATAAAGAATTTGAGGATGGCACCAGGAGAGCATTAAACCAGGCACAGGGCCCTGAGCATATATCTTCACTTCTGCTTTGCACACAGCTAGATGTTGTTACTTATACAAATTGTTTTACACTGAAATGTTCAGTTGCATAAAATAGCTTTTTAGTTTATTAAAAGAGTGATCCAGAAGCAACATAACAGCCCAAGGACCAAAGGACCACAAAAACCCAGATGGCCCTCTAGGCCTTTTGTGGCCAAATTGGTTTCCAAATGGAGGACTTGATGCAACAGTTAAGAGGAATTTTATTCCTTGGTTCTGATAAAACTCTCCTTGCCCCTACCTTCAATATCCTAAACTTTGAGAACTGCCTGTCCTAATACATTTTCTAAACAAATAAACTACTGCAATTAGCCACAGCCACCTCAAAGTCTACTGTTATTGGGGCGCCTGGGTGGCGCAGTCGGTTAAGCGTCCGACTTCAGCCAGGTCACGATCTCGCGGTCCGTGAGTTCGAGCCCCACGTCAGGCTCTGGGCTGATGGCTCGGAGCCTGGAGCCTGTTTCCGATTCTGTGTCTCCCTCTCTCTCTGCCCCTCCCCCGTTCATGCTCTGTCTCTCTCTGTCCCAAAAATAAATAAAAAACGTTGAAAAAAAAATTAAAAAAAAAAAAAAAAGTCTACTGTTATTTACATATAATTAATGTAACACTACTACGTGCACTTAAAGCAGTGAATTATTATTACATGACTTTGTGTGAGAGAATGTTAATATGATAGTTGATTTTTAACTTAGTTTTTATGATTCCATTTATTGCTATTATTGTTTTGAAACACTTAGAAACTATAGAAGACCATAAAAAGAAGATAAAAATTGCCTTATTCTCTACCACAGATAACCAGTAATGAAATGTTGTAGGTTCTGTCTTTTTAAAAATATATGTAAACATTAATATGCTTTACTACATAAAGGAATACTTTCATTGAATTATGGTATCCCACTGTATAAGTTATAAAATACATAAACTACCCCACATTATTAAATATTGCTTTTTACTTTTTCACTATCATACATAAAGTTGTCTATATTTTTGAATGTAAATTTTTGTGTTCATCAATAATTAATCATTATTTCCTTAGAATATATTTCTTCAAGTGGAATTACTGCATTAATGAGTATAAACATTTTTAAGTCTTTGGAAACATATTGCCAGTTTACCCTCCAAGACTCTAAACTGATTTATAACAATAATATTAGGACACCGCTTCCTAAAGTTGAGGAGATTTAATTCTACTGTAAGTTATTCTTTTTATAAATACACATCAGGGTTAAATCAACTTTATAGAAACCCTGTTCTATTGCCTATAACCATGGTATTATTTTTCGATAACTTCCACTGGGAATAGTTCTCAGGACATATTAAATCTTTAGATGAAAAAAGACAACAATTTTGGAAACACTAATGGCCCATGGATCTTTCTGACTATAGTTCAGAGGACTGATGCTTCTTTTTTAGAAATACTAAGACGTTTTCTTTCAAATACGTTGTTTGTTTGTTTGTTTTCAGAACTTTGCTTCAGGGCATTATGAGAAAGCTCTGCTCGCCATCTGTGCTGGTGATGCTGAAGATTACTAAATCAAGAGATGGATTTGCAGGACTGCACACTCCTCTCTACAGACTTGTCAAAATACAGAGTTTGTGATAAATTTGTATTGTTAGAAGCATTGTAGCAAAACTGTAGAATCATATTTTCTCTGCTATCTTTAAAATCATTCTGAGCCAAAGAAGAATCTATTGATAAAAGTATAGGAGGCTAGATTTGTACTTATTATCCAAATCAGCGATTTATTAAATTGTGTATAATGGAATAATAAAAATTTTTTTCGTTGAAATATATTTTATTTAAATGTGAACTTTCAATTCCCTAGAGCAAGAGTCTGCTTACAAATGTCCTTTAGCATTCTTAGGGAAAAGAAAACACAGTGTGTGGCCATCCCCCTCAGAGAAATTTTCAAGACTTCTGTACAAATGCAATAAACCCAGAGTAAACATCTAAAGCTGCCTTTATGTAAAAGAAAATGAAGATATGAAACAGCAAAATGCAACCCGATAGATGTTTGTCAGGCTTAGATACATAAGAGACTTGGATGTAAATTGGGTGTATGCTTGTATGTGTGTGTGAGTACGTGTGTGTCTGTGTATTCGACAATCATTCTGGTAAAGGCAGTTTAGCTAATTTTTTTTAATATTAGTGCCTAAGAAACCTATTATTTGCCCATGCAATGTCAGAAAAGCCATTGTTCATTGTTTTTATCATCCCTTCTTCACATCTGCACCAAAGTCATTTGGAAGTTATGTGCTTTGTACCATCAGTAAAGCCTGGGCTCTCATGTGTCTGAAAACTCAGTAAATTAGGAGCAGCAAAGGAGAAATACTCACTGAGATCACATCTGGGAGAGAATCTAGATTGATGCCACAATATAGCCAAGAATAAAAGCAGAAACAGAGATAGGTGAGTCCATAACGGAGGGCTCCCATTATACACAACAGAAAACACAAATCCAAGATCACAGGAAGCTGCAGTTAATGAAGTCAAACAAGGATATGAGGACACATGCAATAAATCTAGATGAACTGGTGAAATTGATAGGAGTGCTTTACTCCACATGGAATTTGTTTTGCAATACCCTGTAACCCAGTTCCTATATATCTGTCTCTACCAGTCTCAGGAGAAATGAAAAATGTTCTCAGAACCTGTTTTCTTCCAAGCAAAATGATATAGGACGTTTAGAACACAGTAACTGGGCACAACATAAAACATTTAAGAATAATTAGACTTCTGAAACCATTTTCAAGATTTAAACTTACTGCTACGGTGTATGACGTTATATCATTTTAAATTGGCTTTGATTTTTATCTTTAAAAAATATCATTAACATTTCCATCAAAGGTAGTCATTGTTTGAGACATTTAGTATAGCTATTCTTCCAGATAAAATGTTTTTCACATACAATTTTTAATAAGAAAAATGTTAGAATTCTTACTGAGAATTTAGATATTTAAATACAAATTTTCCTTGCTAGGATATATTTCTGTAATTAGTTCAATAAATTGTGGAATTTACACTTCAGCTAGATAATACCTTTTATTTCTCTAGTACAGCATTGTGTTGCCAAATCAAATACAAATCTAGACTTAGATAGGGAGGGATTTTATCAAAAGGACTAGTGCAATAATTGGAAAGAGGAGCTGCAGTAGGGAAAGAGACTGCAATAGAGAGAATGCTCTGACCACGAGATTTACAGGAGTCTCAAGGGTAGCCAGAAAAAGGATTTTTAATTTCTAAGGGTGAATAAACAAGGCTAGAAAGAATCAGGTATGGGGGATGGGATGAATTTGTGGTGTGGCTGGACAATTCATCTGGGAATGTCTTTGGTAACATTGCCCGTCATTGATCTGAGATTAGACAGTTGATTTGGAACAGTGAATGCTTCCAGTAAATTTTCAGCAGGAGACAAAGGGCGGATTAAAGTCGGGGACCTGTGGGAAGGCAGAAACCTGAGTAAAGTTTAGTCAAGTTAGTATGTGTCTTGTCCAGATTGGTCAGTAGAGGAAAAGAGTTCAGTTAACCATTTATGAGGCAAGGAAAGGAATTTGATGGGTGGGTGGGTGGGTGGGTGTAGGATTGTTATAGGTAAACAGGAGGTCATCTGTAAGTCTTAGCTAAGTGGGATGAGGAAGAATGGTTCTATTAGAAAGCCATTTTCTGAAACTCAAAATGGTGGTAAAATTTCTTGACCATCTCTGTTTTCCAGCATCCCAGTACTTAGGTAAAGATTAACATTGCCAATGTCTTTTTTGTCTTGATTGCTACACTTAGTTGTTTACATGCCAAGATGACATTGTCATCTTCGTCATCACATAATTCACTTAGTGAAGTCCTATAAAAGAAATTGTTTCAATTATCATCGTTGTTATCTGTGCTTAATGATGTTTAGCTGTTTATATCATCTTCTAATGCACAAATGTTTACCTGATGGACTGAGTAACAAGTGAAAAATCTCTGGTTAAATTAAAAACATCTCCCATATTTAACTTATAGGGGAAAAAAAGACAAACATTTAAAGGAATAAATTTGCTTTTGGTGTGTTACCCATCTACAGTAAAGGAAATAGTAAATTACCTGAATTACTGGCTATTCCAGAAAAAAATAAAACCAGATATGGAAAGACTGCAGAAAGGTATTTGTGTCCTTTGCATTCAGTATTTTACTATCCTTGGTTTAGGCCCAAATAGATTAAACATGTAAAGAGGCTAATCATTTGCTAAAAAAATAAAATGAGTGTTCTGATTTAGTAGCATATTATTATTATCAAAGTTAAATATTTCACATATGTTAAAAACAATGCCAAATATGTGATGACACTGAAAACAGCAGAGTAGCCTGCTCTAAGGGCCCATTCCTCCAAAGAAGCATCAAAAAAAATCATGCAAAAGCTGTCAGAATTAACTTTGTCAGAACTCTGAAAAACAGTAATTAACTCTGAATCAAGAAAACAGTCACATGAGGTAGGAAAGCTTTGTGACATTTTTATTTCTTCTTTTTCCATCTTCCTCCCAACTCAATAGCAGTTGTGAAGACACCAGCCACTGTGGACCTCTGAGGAGCATATCTGGCTTATTAACACAGAATATGTTTAACTCTGTCTGAGAGCTCACTAAAGGACCAAGGTGAAGCACTTGTCTTTGTTTTGTCCAAACCAGACCTCACTCGGGGAGGAAGAATCCTAAGACAAATGAACCACTGGCAGCTGCCTAGGGCAAAAGATTACAATTGAGGCAGTACAACTGAGTGATGAAAGCCTGTGAAGAAAATGTGGGAAATCTATATATTCCCCCTATATATGGGGATTTATAAAGTCATGCACATGCCTGAGGCAGGACACACACTGAAAAGACTTGAGAAGACTCTAAGCTGTCAACTTATTGGTCTCTAGGATTAGTCCAAGCAGAAAGTGAAGGGCAATGCAGAGTTCTAAATGGTCTAAGTGTTGAAAGGCATATCTCAGTATACAGCCAATCTACAAAATATGGGAGAAATTTTTTTCTTAATTCCTTCTCCTCCTCCTTCACCTCCACCTCCTCCTCCTCTTCACTCTTTCTTGTCCATTCTTGTGTTCAAAGAAATCTCTGTCAAAACAGTGACTAAAGAAACAAAGACTTCAGAGACCACACATGATGAAGAACAGAGACATTATAAAAAGTGTTTAGAAAAGTCACTAAACAAAACTACAGCTACTGTGAACAGATGGAAACAAAAACAAACACTTAAGAAGAAAAAAAAATTCTAGAATTACCACGTCATAATATCCAAAACATACAGTTCTCAAAAAACATGAAAAAAACATTAAAGTATACTCATTAATGGATAAAATTACTAGAAACTATCCTTAAGAAACAAACAACACAAAGGCATAACACTTATTAAAAACAAGTACCAGGGCACCTGGGTGGTTCCATCAGTTAAGTGTCTGGCTTTGGCTCAGATCATGATCTCGTGGTCCGTGAGTTAGAGCCCCCCGTCGGGCTCTGTGCTGACAGCTCAGAGCGTGGACACTGCTTTGCATTCTGTCTCCCTCTCTCTTTGCCCCTCCCCCACTCATGCTCTGTCTTTCTCTGTCTCAAAAATGAATAAACATTAATAAAAAAAATTTTTAAAAACAAGTACCAAAATGAGAAAAGTAAGTTCTTCATTATCAGTAATTATTTTAAATGTAAAATGATTAAATGTAAGTAGATCAAAAAATAAAGATTGGCAGAATGGATTAAAAAAAAAACAAAACATGATTTAACTATATACTGTCTGTAAGAGACTCCCTTTAGATCCAAAGACCCAAAGATGTTAAAAGTGAAACGACAGAAAAAGATATTCCATACAAATAGCAAAAAAAAAAAAAAAGAGAGAGAGAGAGCTGAGTAGCTTTTACTAATATCAGGCAACATACACTTTAACTCAACAACTGTTACAAGAAATAAAAAAGACATTATATACTCAGAAAAGGCTTAATTCATCTAAAAGATATAACAATTAAAAATATGTAAACCCCAAACAAAAGAACCCTCAAATGTATGAAATGAACACTAACAAAATGGAAGGACACAGAACTGACAGTTCTAAAATAATAGTTGACGATTTCAATACCCTACTTCCAATAATAGATAGAACTTCTGGACAGAAGATCAATAAGGAAATAACTAACTTAACACCATAAGCCAATTAGACCTAATGAACATATTTAGAAGACTATACCCAACAACAGCAGAACATACATTCTTCTCATGTACATATCAAACATTATCCAGAAGAGACCATATGCTGGTCTACAAAACAAGTTTCAATATACTGAAAAATACCAAAGTCATAGAAAGTATCTTTTCAGTCATAGAAAGTATCTTCATTTTTAACAGAGTGAAGTTAAAAATCATTAACAAATATATGGAAATTAAACAAATTAACAATTAACAAATATATGGATATTAAACAAATATATGGAAATTAACAAATATATGGAAATTAAACAGCACACACAATGAGTCAGAGAAAAAAAAATCACAGGAAAATCAGAAAATGCTTAGAAATAAATGACAGTAGAAGCACAACATACCAAAACTTATAGGACACAGAGAAAGCAGTCCTCAAAGGAAATTTATACCAGTTAATACCGTTTTCATTGAAAAAGATTAAAGATCTCAGATCAACAACCTAATTTTATACCCTAAAGAAGTAGAAAGAGAACAATCTAAAACCTAAGCTAACGGAAGGAAAGACAGAAGATCAGTGTGAGGATAAATAAAATAGATAATAGAAAAATAACAGAAAGAGCAATAAAACAAAAGTTGGATCTCAGAAAAGATCAACAAAATTGACAAACATTTAGCTAGGTTGACAGAG
Source organism: Neofelis nebulosa (assembly GCF_028018385.1). NCBI lineage: Eukaryota > Metazoa > Chordata > Mammalia > Carnivora > Felidae > Neofelis > Neofelis nebulosa. Next base: position 61,545,075 of record NC_080784.1, on the reverse strand, counting down.
AAAATAAGAAAGAAGATGCAAATAAATAAAATCAGGAATGAACATGAGGATATTAGTAGTGATGCTACCGAAATACAAAGGATTATACAGAAGTACTATGAACAACTAATTACACACCAAAAAAATTTATATAATCTAGGTTAAATGGTCAAATTCCCAGTAACACATAAATCATCAAAACCAACTCAGAAGAAATAGAAAATCAAACATCTGTAATAAGTAAAGAAATTGAATCAGTTATCAAAAACCTCTCAACAAAGAAAAGTCCAGCCTAGCTGGCTTCACTGGTTAATTCTACTAAACATTTACTAAGCTTTTTTTTTTTTCCAAATTTTTGTTTTGAGAGACAGAGAGAGAGAGAGAGAGAGAGTGCACAAATGGGGCAGGGGGCAGTGAGAGAGGGAGAGAGGGAATCCCATGCTGTCAGCACAGAGCCCAATGTGGGAATCGATCTCACCAACCATGAGATCATGACCTGAATGGAAATCAAGAATTGAATGCCTAACTGATTGAGCCACCTAGGAGCCCTGTAATTCTACTAAACATTTAAAGAAGAATTAGAACCTATCTTTTTCAACTTTTCCAGAAAACAGACGAGGTAGAAACATTTCCTAACTTGCATTCTATGAGTACTGTATTGCCTGATACTAAAATCAGACTAAGACATCATAAGAAAAGAAAACTACACACCAATATCCCTTATGAATATGATACAAAAAATCCAAATATAGATACAAAATACCAGCAAACTGAGTTCAACAGCATTTTTAAAATATTATACACTATGACTCAGTGGGATTTACCCCAGGAATGTATGAGTGGTTCAACATAAGAAAACCAATCGTGTAATATACTATATTAAGAGAGTGAAGTAAAAAGACATATGATCACTTCAGTTAATGCAGTATGAGCATTCAAAAAAAGTATTTTTCACAATAAAAATACTTAGCAAACTAGGAAGACAAGATAACTTCCTCAACATGATAAAGCACATTTATGGTAAACACAGCTAACATTATGATAAAAGACCAAAATGTTTTTCCTAAAATCATCAACAGAACAAGGATGTCTGCTTTCACCACTGCTATTCAACATTTTACTGGAAGGACTAGTCAGAGCAATTACGTAAGAAAAATAACAAAGAAAGCATCTACATCGGAAAGGAGAAAGCAAAACTCTATTCACATGATCCCATATACAGAAATTCCTGACGGGGCACTTAGGTGGCTCTGTCCATTAACCATCCAACTTCAGCTCAGGTCATGATCTCGCATTTCATGAGTTCGAGCCCCACGTCAGGCTCTGTGCTGGCAGCTCAGAACCTGGAGCCTGCTTCGGATTCTGTGTATCCCTCTCTCTCTACTCTCTCTCTCTCTCTCTCTCTCTCTCTCTCTCTCTCTCTCTCCTCCCTCCCTCAAAAATAAATTAAAAACATTAAAGAAAGATAAATTCCTGAAGAATCCACAAAATAAATATTGGAGCCAATAAATTTTAGAGTTATAGAGTTCAATATCAACATTCAAAAATCAGTTGTGTTTTTATACACAAGCAAAGTACTTAAAAATATCCAATCACAATAGCATCCAAAATAATAAAATACCTAAGAATGAATTTATTCAAGGTTAAAGACTTGCACACTGAAAACTACAACATTGCTGAAAGAAATTAAAGAAGAGCTAAAAAATGGAAGTACACATTTGTTTATGGATTGGAAGAATTATTACTGATAAGATGACAATTCTACACAAAGTGATCTATAGATTCGTTGGAATCCCTATCAGAATTCCCTTATCCCTTTTTATAAAAGTGGAAAAGCAATCCTTGAATTAATATGGAACAGCAAAGGACTTTGAATACCCAAAACAATATTGAATACAAACAGCAAAGTTGGAAGAAACATTTCCCTGTTTTAAAAGCTAATCAAAATAGTAATCAAAAAAGTGCAGTACCAGCACAAGCACAGACATTTAGAATAATAGAACAGAAATGAGAGTTCAGAAATAAACCCATACATCAATGGCCAACTGGTCTTTGAGAAGGTGCCAAGACTATTGAATGAAAACAGAATTCAAAGAATGATGCTGGGAAACTGTATATCCATATGTTAATGAATGAATTGGACCCTTATGTCACAACATATACCAAAATTTATTTTTAAATGTATCAATGATATATATCAAAATTTATTCAAATGGATTCAACAGCTAAACCTTAACATTTTTATAAGAAAACATAGGGATAATTCTTCATTAACTTTGATTTGCAAAAGGATTCTTAGCTATAACATCAAAAGTATGAAAACAAAAGGAAAAATAATTGGACTCCATCAGAAAAAACTTTTAGGGCACCTGTGTGGCTCACTTGGTTAAGCATCCAGCTCTTGACTTCGGCTCAGGTCATGATCTCACGGTTTGTGGGTTCAAGCCTCATATTGGTCTCTGCACTAGCAGTGCAAAGCCTGCTTTGGGATTCTGTCTCTCTCACCCTCTCTCTCTCTCTGCCCCTCCCCTACCTGTGTGTTCTGTCTCTCTCTCTCTCTCAAAATAAATAAACTTTAAAAAATTAAAAACTTTTGTGTACCAAAGAATATTATCAAGTAAACGAAATGACTTATAGGAGAAAATATTTGCAAATCATATATTTTGAAAGGGTTTATATCTAAAATATATAAAGAATGTCTACAAATCAAGAACAAAAAGAAGTACAACACAATTAAACTTGGATAAAGGTCTCCAATAGACATTTCTCCAAAGAGAATATACATATTGTGCCATAACATGAAAAGATGCTCAACATCATAAGTTATTAGGGAAATGCAAATCAAAACCACAATAAGATAGGTATCACTTCACACCCCCTAGAATGGTTATAACTTTTTTTTTAAAAAAATGAAAATTATGGGGAGGAGCCAAGATGGCAGAACAGCATGGAAGATTTTTGTGTGTCTCGTGTCCATGAAATACAGCCAGACCAACACTAAACCATCCTATACACCTAGAAAACTGACTGGAGGATTAACACAACAATCTGCACAAACTGAACCACAGAATTCAGCAGGTACGCGGCGCGAAGAAGTGAACTTGGGGAGCGAGAGGTGCAGGAAGGAAGGTGCTTTGTGAGGGGAGAGAGGAGAGAGACTGGGGTGGGGTGGAGTGTACGTGAAAAGCACCCCTCCCCAAGAGGAGCTGGAGAGAAAGTGGAAAATTGGTAACAGCTGCAGAGACTAAACTAAAAAGGGAGAAAGGAGAAAGGAGAGGGTTTAAATTCCATTAAGACTGTAAACAAAGGGAGTGCAGTCTGCAACTCCACAGCTCCATACCTGGCAGTGCTCTGGTGGGAAGGGTGAATCCCCAGGATCAGAGCGAAAAGCGGGGAAAAGCAGTTCCACTGCTGGAAGGACATTTGGTAGAGACTGTTGAAGCCACCTGGTCCCACCAGACCGCAGAGGGTGGTCACATTTGCTGGTGCTGAAACAAGGTTAAGAGTGAAGCCTGCCAGATGCGTGTTGTGATTTTCCACAATCCCTGAAAAGTTGCTGCTACACTATCTCGCGAACTTTTTCTGGGGCAGGCTGGCAGCTGGCCGCAGTCTCGGGGCACCGGCAGCAGCAGGGTCCCACAGGCGTTCCTGGGTGCAGATGACATTCAGCCATTGCTCACTGAGACGCTCCTGCAGAGGGGCAGAACCGGTCAAAGCCTCAGTCCTTCAGAAGAGGCTGGGGAAAGCAGCCGCATCTCAGCCAATCTCGAGAGAGAGGTACTGCCTGGGGCCTGGTCACAGACAGTGAAAAAGCAGGGAGTGGACGAAAGCTGAAGACAGAGAATGGGTGTGCGATTGCTGATCCAGGAAAACAGACTGGATAGCTGGGTGACACCATTCTTACCACTCCCGCGCATGCACATATGCACCTATGAGCGCCACAACGCTCCACCAAAGTAGGCTAGCAGCGCCATCTAGTGGAAAGCGGAGCCATTACACTGAGCCCCGCCCAACTGGACCAACCTCATTCTTCAAGAACACAAGTCTCACTGCCGGCTTAGTTTATGGACTATATAGCACCACATAGACTGACTTATAGAGGAAAACGAAGTAATGTCAGTCCTAATTCAATCTGTTAGCAGGTCCATCATTCAATTTTCTTTCTTTTTTTTCTCTTTTACACTTCTTTTTCTTGAATACAGAAAGAGAAAAAATTCATTTTTATTTTCAATTTTTATTAAAAATATTTTTCTTTAATTTTTATTACTATATTTCTTAATTTTGTGTAAATTTATTCAAATTCTATTTTACTTCCATCATTTTATTTTAGTCTACTTCAGTGTATTCACCTTTTCAAATTTTCAATCGCCTTTTTCTTTCTTTTCTTTTTTCTCTTTTTCATTTCTTTTTTCTTGAATGCAAAAAGAGAAAAACTTCATTTTTACCTTCAATTTCTATTAAAAATATTTTTCTTTAATTTTTTTACTATATTTTTTCTTTTATGTAAATTTTTTTCAAATTCTATTTGACTTCCACCATTTTATTTTAGTCTACTACAGTGTATTCACTTTTTCAAATTTTCAAACGATTTCCTTTTTTTCTTTTTTCTCCTTTTTTCTCTTTTTCGTTTCTTTTCTTTTTCTTGAATATAGAAAAAGAAAATTTCATTTTTGTTTTTAATTTTTGATAAAAATATTTTTCTTCAATTTTTTTCTACCATATTCTTTACTTCTGTGTATATTTTTTCAAATTCTATCTGACCTTGATCATCTCATTTTACTCTAATTCAATGTATTCATTTTTCCAAATTCTCAAATGATTTCCTTTTTTTTTCTTCCCCCCCCCCCTTTTTTTTCTCTAATCTGTGAAACCACTTTCAACACCCAGAACAAAACATACCTAGGATCTGGCATCATTTATTCTATTTGTGTGTGTGTGTGTGTGTGTGTGTGTAATTTTATAATTTTAATATTTTTTAATTTTAATTTTTTAAATTTTAATTTTTCTACCTCATTAATTCCTTTTCTCCCTTCAAAATGACAAAACAAAGGAATTCACCCCAAAAGAAAGAGCACTAAGAAACTACAGCCAGAAATTGAACCATCACAGATACAAGCAAGATGTCTGAACCAGAATTTAGAATCACAATAATAAGAATACTAGCTGGAGTTGAAAATACTTTAGAATCCTTTTCTGCAGAGATAAAAGATGCAAAAAAATAGCCAGAATGAAATTAAAAATGTTATAACTGAGCTGTAATCACAGATGGATGTGGCAGCAGCAAAAATGGATGATGCAGAACAGAGAATCAGCGATATAGAGGACAAACTTATAAAGAATAATGAAGCAGAAAAAGAGAAGAAGATTAAGGCAAAAGAGCATGATTTAAGAATTAGAGAAATCAGTGACTCATTAAAAAGGAACAACATCGAATATAGGGGTCTGAGAAGAGGAAGAGAGAGAAATAGGGGTAGAAGGGTTATGTGAGCAAATCATAGTGGAAAACGTTCCCAACCTGGGGAAAGACACAGACATCAAAATCCAGGAAGCACAGAGGACTCCCATTAGATTCAACAAAAACCGACCATCAACAAGGCATATCATAGTCAAATTCACAAAATGTTTAGGCAAGGAGAGAATCATAAAAGCAGCAAGGAAAAAAAGTCCCTAACCTACAAGGAAAGACAGATCAGGTTTGCAGTAGACCTATCCACAGAAATTTGGCAGACCAGAAAGAAGAGGCAAGATATATTCAGTGTGCTGAATCAAAAAAATGTACAGCCAGGAATTCTTTATCCAGCAAGCTGTCATTCAGAATAGGAGAGATAAAAAGTTTCTCAGACAAACAAAAATTAAAGGAGTTTGTGACCACTAAACCAGCCCTGCAAGAAATTTTAAGGGGGACTCTCTGAGGGGAGAAAAGATGAAAATATAAATAAATAAATAAATAAATAAATAAATAAATAAGAAAAGCAACAAAGATTAGAAAGGACCAGAGATCACCACCAGAAATTCCAACTCTACAAGCATCATAATAGATTCATATCTTTCAGTACTCACTCAAATCATCAATGGACTCAATGCTCCAATCAAAAGACATAGGATAACAGAATGGATAAGAAAACAAGATCCATGTATATGCTGTTTACAAGAGTCCCACTTTAGACCTAAAGACACCTTCAGATTGAAAATAAGGGGATGGAGAACCATCTGTCATGCTAATGGTCAACAAAAGAAAGCTGGTGTAGCCATACTTATATCAGACAATCTAGACTTTAAAATAAAGACTATCAAGAGATGCAGAAGGGAATTATATCAAAACCAAGGGGTCAATTCACCAAGAAACCTAACATTTGTAAACATTTATGTGCCAAATGTGAGAGCACCCAAATATATAAATCAATTAATCACAAACATAAAGAAACTCATCGATAGTAACACCATAATAGTAAGAGACTTCAACACCTCATTCACAGTAATGGACAGATCACCTAATCAAAAAATCAACAAGGAAACAATGGCTTTGAATGACACACTGGACCAGATGGACTTAACAGATATATTCAGAACATTTCATCCTAAAGCAGCAGAATATGCATTCTTCTCCAGTGCACATGGACTGTTCTCCAGAATAGACCATATACTGGGACACAAAACAGCCCTAAGTAAGTACAAAAAGATCGAGAGCATACCGGGCATATTTTCAGACCACAATGCTATGAAACCTGAAATCAACCACAAGAAAAAATTTGGAAAGGTTACAAATACTTGGAGACCGAAGAACATCCTACTAAAGAATGAATGGGCTAACCAAGCAGTTAAAGAAGAAATTAAAAAGTATATGGAAGTCAATGAAAATGATAATACCACAACCCCAAACCTCTGGGACACAGCAAAGGCAGTCATAAGAGGAAAGTATATAGCAATCCAGGCCTTCCTAAAGAAGGAAGAAAGATCTCAAATACACAACCTAACCTTATGCCTTAAGGATCTGGAAAAAGAACAGCAAATAAAACCCAAAACCAGCAGAAGACAGGAAATAATAAAGATTAGAGGAGAAATTAATGCTATCGAAACCAAAAAAAACAGTAGAACAGATCAATGAATTCAGAAGCTGGTTTTTTGAAAGAATTAACAAAATTGATAAACCACTAGCCAGTTTGATCAAAAAGAAAAAGGAAAGGACCCAAATAAATAAAATCAAGAATGAAAGAGGAGAGATCACAACCAACACAGCAGAAACAAAAACAATAAGAGAATATTATGAGCAATTATATGCCAATAAAATGGGCAATGTGGAAGAAATGGACAAATTCCTAGAAACATATACACTACCAAAACTGAAACAGGGAGAAACAGAAAATTTGAACAGACCCATAACCAGTAAGGAAACTGATTTATTAATCAAAAGTCTCCTAAAAAACAAGAGTCCAGAGCCAGATGGCTTTCCAGGTGAATTCTACCAAACATTTAATGAAGAGTGAACACCTATTCTCTTGAAGCTGTTCCAAAAACTAGAAATGGAAGGAAAACTTCCAAACTCTTTCTATGAAGCCAGCATTACCTTGATTCCAAAACCAGACAGAGACCCTACTAAAAAGGAAAACTATAGACCAATTTCCCTGATGAACATGGATGCAAAAATCCTCAACAAGATATTAGCCAACTGGCCCCAACAATACATTAAAAAAATTATTCACCACGACCAAGTGGGATTTATACCTGGGATACAGGGCTGGTTCAATACCTGCAAAACAACTAACGTGATTCATCATATCAATAAAAGAAAGGACAAGAACCATATGATCCTCTCGATAGATGCAGAGAAAGCATTTGACAAAATACAGCATCCTTTCTTGATAAAAACCTTCAAGAAAATAGGGATAGAAGGAGCATACCTCGAGATAATAAAAGCCATGTATGAAAGACCCAATGCTAATATCATCCTCAGTGGGGAAAAACTGAGATCTTTCCCCCTAAGGTCAGGAACAAAACAGGGATGTCCACTCTCGCCACTGTTATTCAACATAGTATTGGAAATCTTAGCCTCTGCAATCAGACAACACAAAGAAATAAAAGGCATCCAAATTGGCCAGGAGGAGGTCAAACTTTCACTCTTTGCAGGTGACATGATACTGTATATGGAAAACCCGAAAGATTCCACCAAGAAACTGCTAGAATTGATTTTTGAATCAATTTGAAGCAAAGTTTCAGGATATAAAATCAATGCACAGAAATCGGTTGCATTCCTAAACACCAACAAGGAAGCGACAGAAAGAGAAATCAAGGAATTGATCCCATTTACAATTGCACAAAAAAACATAAAATACCTAGGAATAAATTTAACCAAAGAGGTGAAAAATCTATACACTGAAAACTATAGAAAGCTTATGAAAGAAATTGAAGAAGACACCAAAAAATGGAAAAAGATTTCATGTTTCTGGATAGGAAGAACAAATATTGTTAAAATGTCGATACTACCCAAATCAATCTACATATTCAATGCAATCCCTATCAAAATAACACCAGCATTCTTCACAGAGGTAGAACAAATAATCCTAAGTTTGTATGGAACCAGAAAAGATCCCAAATAGCCAAAGCAACCTTGAAAAAGAAAACCAAAGCAGGAGGCATCACAATCCCAGACTTCAAACTTTATTACAAAGCTGTAATCATTAAGACAGTAAGGTACTGGCACAAAAACAGACACTCAGATCAATGGAACAGAACAGAGCACCCAGAAATGGATCCACAAACATATGGCCAACTGATCTTTGACAAAGCAGGAAAGAATACCCAATGGAATAAAGACAGTGTCTTCAGCAAGTGGTGCTGGGAAAACTGGACAGCAACATGCAGAAGAATGAACCTGGACCACTTTCTTACACCATACACAAAAATAAACTCAAGATGGATGAAATACCTAAATGTAAGTCAGGAATCCATCAAAATCCTCAAGGAGAAAGCAAGCAAAAACCTCTTTGATCTTGGCCGCAGCAACTTCTTACTCAAGATGTCTCTGGAGGCAAGGGAAACAAAAGCAAAAATGAACTATTGGGACCTCATCAAAGTAAACAAGCTTCTGCACAGTGAAGGAAACCATCAGCAAAACTAAAAGGCAACCGACAGAATGGGAGAAGATATTTGCAAACGACATATTAGATAAAGGGTTAGTATCCAAAATCTCTAAAGAACTTATCAAAGTCAACACCCAAAAAACGAATAATCCAGTGAAGAAATGGGCAAAAGACATGAATAGACACTTCTCCGAAGAAGACATCCACATGGCCAACCAACACATGTAAAAAGGCTCAACATCACTCATCATCAGGGAAATACAAATCAAAACCACAATGAGATACCACCTTACACCTGTCAGAATGGCAAAAATTAACAACTGGGGCAACAGATGTTGGCGAGGATATGGAGAAAGAGGCTCTGTTTTGCACTGTTGGTGGGAATGCAAGCTGGTGCAGGTACTCTGGAAAACAGTATGGAGGTTCCTCAAAAAATTGAAAATAGAACTACCTTAAGACCCAGCAATTGCACTACTAGGTATTTATACAAAAGATACAAAAATGCTGATTTTTAGGGGCACACAGACCCCAATATTTATAGCAGCACTATCAATAATAGTCAAAGTATGAAAGAGCACAAATGCCCACCGACTGATGAATGGATAAAGATGTGGTATATACACATACAATGGAATATTACCCGGTGATCAAAAAAAAAAATGAAATCTTGCCATTTGCAACTACATGGATTGAACTAGAGTGTACTATGCTAAGCAAAATAAGTCAGCCAAAGTTAGATTTCATATGATTTCTCTCATACGTGGAATTTAAGAAACGAAACAAATGAACATCGGAGAAGGGAAGCAAAAATATGATAAAAAGAGACGGAGACAAACCATAAGAGACTCTTAAATACAGAGAGCAAACTGAAGGTTGCTGGCAGGGTGTTGGGTGGGGGAATGGGCTAAATGGGTGATGGACATTAAGGAAGACATTTGTTGGGATGAGCACTGGGTGTTGTATGTAAGTGATGAATCACGAAATTCTATTCCTGAAATCATTATTACATATATTGTAATACATTACATACATATATACACATACATATATTATATATATGTGTATATATATATATACACATACATATATTATATGTATGTGTATATATATATATATGTTAACTAACTTGGATTTAAATAACATACATACATACATACATACATAAAGTGTTTGATATATATTTACTGAGTTCCTATTCTGTATCATACACCACTTGTAGGTAGAGGGATCATACAAGTAACCAAACACAAACTGCCCTCAAATGACTTATAGCAGGGCTTCTCAAATGTTTGTGCATTTTGAACTCAATAGTTCTGAGATGGCTCCCAAGATTTCATCATTTCTAGCAGATGATACTGATGTTGGTCTTTGGTTTGCACCTGGAGTGGCAAAGGCTTGTGGTATAGTGATTCACAGCAAGACACAATTCATACATAATGATTAATCGAGAAACTAACACCCTTTTCATTACCTATATCAATTATTGTGATACTAAAACTACTCAAGCTGTTTTAGAAAAAAATTTTTTTCTACTTCCGTGCAAAGTACTGCTATTATGGAATAAGAGTAAAGTGGCTTTGTTTCACTGGACACAGCTAGTATTACAATCATGTAACAATTGTTTCTTTTAAAAGAATACATGGGATAAAAGAAAGTTTCACATACATCACTTACCACATTCATAGGGAAGAAATCTTGATCAGTTGTACTGGACAGGGGAGCAAACGGGGAAACAGCAGTTCTACTCTCCGGGCCAGGGAGCAGGCGAGAGCCCAGTTCGGAGTTTTTACATCTTTTACCTGAAAAGTTGAATAAGAGGTCAATTAGAAAATCAAATAAATTAATTTAAAACAATTCTTCTTTTAAACACAAGTTATTGTAAAACAAGTCATACTTGTTTATATCACTATTATTAGGGAAATTACTGACTTTTTTAAAAAAAGGAAAATAATTAAGGTGAAAATTTAAGAATTCTATCTCCAGGAAGGCTTTTTTTTTCCTACGCTAAACATCCTGGCATGTGTTAGTGGCGTTATTATTTGTAGTCATCAGTTGGTCCGGTTGGGTAATTCCATGTCTATCCCCTCAGAAATTAGATAAACACCATTTACAAAGCAGGAAATAAGCTTCACTGGACACTAATGGATCTGAGAATCCCAGGTCAAGAACCAATGCCATCCATCTGTCCTTTAAAATATGTTTCGGGGCGCCTGGGTGGCGCAGTCGGTTGAGCGTCCGACTTCAGCCAGGTCACGATCTCGCGGTCCGTGAGTTCGAGCCCCGCGTCGGGCTCTGGGCTGATGGCTCGGAGCCTGGAGCCTGTTTCCGATTCTGTGTCTCCCTCTCTCTCTGCCCCTCCCCCGTTCATGCTCTGTCTCTCTCTGTCCCAAAATAAATTAAAAAACGTTGAAAAAAAAAAATTTAAAAAAAAAAAAAATAAAATATGTTTCATTGTCAGCTAATTCCTCTCAAGCTACAGAAACTACAAAATTTCTCATAACAGAGTTAAAATTGACATCATTACCACTTTCTTATGTTAACTCTCATATTCCAACAGAAGGGAAGAAATTCCTGCCAGTCTCCAGGAGGCAAAAGCAATAGAGGAACGTTTCTAGATCTTGTCAAACTCACTCCTACTGCCCCACCTCCGTGTGAGTTTGGGAGAAGGAGCTACTGTCATGTGACTCAAGTTTTTCTCTGTCTTCCCCCTCCCAGCCTCCCTGCGGTCCTTCCTTCCATTCTCTTCTCTGACTGCTTTCTTGTACTATACACTGCTAAGTGTACTAAACACACTTAGCTCTGTGTGTTTCGTTGTTTCTCTTTGAATGACCTACTTATCTTCTGTTGTTCTCTCCACTTTTTGTCATAGCTGTGCCTCTTTACCCCTCTACTTTGTCTATACTGCTGTCTCTCTTTTTTCCAGTCACATTCTCTTAGTCTTTCTCTGTTAATCTCTATGCTTGTCTCTCCGTTTTGTCCATGTTGTCTCTATTTCTATTTCTGTCCATCTCTCTCTGTCTTTCTGTATTTGTGTCTCATTTTTTTATCTCTCCCTACTTCTCTCTCCCTATCTGTCTCTATGTCTTTGTTTCTTTCTCTTTCTTTATGTATCTCTGCCTTTCCTATATACACTTCTCTGTGTCTTCCTCTGTCAGTCTGTCTGTCCCTTTCTCTTTGTCTTTCTTTTTCAGACCCAGCTGACTGCTAAGAAGATACATTCTAGAATTTTCCTGTCATATGGTAACATAGAAGATAGAATCTACAAGAAGGGAGCATTGTTGTTTTATTTGGGGGACAGATAATTGAAGTTTCACTCGGGACTATGCTTTATATAACATATTTGAATGAGAATGAAAATCATGCTAATTCAGCTTCATCCATATCACTCCCACATTAAGTATTCAATCAATCCCAACTTTAGAGGCAAAATACTAGTGTTTGATGTTTACCCTTCAGCTCCCAAAATTAAATGCGTGACTTGCATTTAGTAGTAAGAAACTCTGCAATTTTTAATAGTTACAATCATCTGATCCTGTTAACCAAGTGGCATTAAAATAAAAACTTTAAAAAAAAAAAAGAAAAAAACAACCATCATTTGGTTGTATTTGTTTTAATTAGATAAAGGTGGTGATCACACATTTTACCATACCAAATGCCACAGGATTATATACTTTAAAATGATTAATTGTATGTTATATGAATTTTATCTCCATTAAAAGAAACCTAAAAAAATATTACCTATTATTTGTCTACAGTTTTTTTATTCACATGTCCCTTTTCTTAAAAGTTGTATTAGCCTCCTAATGCTGATATAACAAATTACCTCAAACTTTTGGCTTAACACAATCTAAATTTGTTATGGAAGTTCTGGAAGTCAGAAGTCTAAAATGAATCTCATTGGCTTAAAACCAAAGTGTAGTCAGAGCTGTGTCGGTTCCTTCTGGAGACCAGAGGGGAGAATCTAGTTCCTTGCTTTTTCCAGCCCCGTTAGGCTGCAACCTAGTCCTTGGGTCATGGCACTTTTCCACCTTCAAAGCCAGCAATGATCAGTTAAATCTTTCTTGTACTATGTCTCTTTGACTCTGATTCCCTTGCCCCTGTCTTTCATTTATAAGGACCCTTGTGATTACATTGGATCAATCCAGAAAATCCAGGATAATTTCCTCATCTCAAAGTCAACAAATTAGAAAATTTAGTTCAATCCACAATGTCAGTTCCCCCTTTGTTACATAACATAACATATTCATAGGTTCCCAAGATTAGCATCCAGACTTTTTTTTAAGGGAGGGGGATTATTTTGCCTGCCACAGAAATCATCCCAGAGACAAATAGGAAAAATAATTATACCTACCCCTCTAACTCCCAAATGTAGGCAATTGCCTGGGAACAATTAAGTTCTTTTCCATGAAGTTGACTCATTACTAGCTGATTTCTTATTCCATGATTGAATAAACTGACCATTTTCTCTTACTCTTCATAAGCCTCTACATTCCAAAATAATAATCTATCCAGAAATATGAATAAACCAAAGCAGACCTTACTGTTTCATTTTTTTCCTCCTTGCTTCTGGAGATAAGGGAAAGGAAATTCTTCCCCTTTCCATTTTCCTCTTAGTACTCTCTCCTTCTCTCCATCTTTTCATTTTGGGGCACTAAGTATATCTCCTACTTCCAATACCTTTACTTTACTGGCATAGATTACAGAATTTTCCTTATGTTTGTGTTATCTTCATTTTCATTTATTCTATCCTTTCCTCAAACACATAGGAAATACCTTCTTTGCTGTCCCCCATAGTCCTCAAGGAAGTATAAGATACTAATGGCCCTTAATAAATATGCCAGGGGTGCCTTGGTGGCTCAGTTGGTTGGGTGTCCAACTACCCTTAGTTTTGGCTCAGCTCATGATCTCATGGTTCATGAGGTTGAGCCCTGCATCACGCTTTGCATTGCCAGTGCAAAGCCTGCCTGGGATTCTCTCTCTCTCTCTCTCTCTCTCTCTCTCTCTCTCTCTCTCCTCTCTCTCTCTCTCTCAAAATAGATAAATAAATTTAATAAGTAAATAAGTAAATAAATATGCCAAAATTCCTTTTCTTATATTTTCAAAGTTATCCAGATTTGAAAGTTTAACTAGTTAAGAATGCCATTATCTACTAAAAGGCAAACAGCATCAATAGGAGAGGAGATATTCTAGAATAAATTTAGACCACGCAATGGTTTGTTAGCTTATAATGACACTAGAAAACATAGAAATATTTTACACATTTAATGTCAAGTCAAATCCATGGTAGTTTAGTTAATTCCAAATAATATAAGTCCCTTCTAGTATAAAATTTCTAGAGCATAGAGCTGAAAGATTGTTTCCTGTGTATTTATTCGCAATAGTTTTGCCCTCATTTTCTGAAGTTTAGTTTTATCTCAAAATATTTACATTTATTTCTTTTATTGACCCCACATTCTGTTCACAGACATTCACAATATCATCAATTTTTGACAAAGGTAGTTGGTATGCTTTTTTCATGTCAGCCAACTTAGAAATCATTAGGAGGAAGGAACCGAAATATTTTTTAAGTTTATTTATTTATCTTGTGAGAGAGAGAGAGGCAGAGACAGAGGGAGAGAGAGAATTCACAAGCAGCTGACAACACGTAGCCCCATGCGGGGCTCAATCCTACTAAGTGTGAGATCATCACCTGAGTCAAAATCAATAATCAGCACTTAACCAACTGAGCCACCCATGGTCCCCAGAACCAAAATTCTTTTTAATTATGTTATTGAGTTCCACAGTTGCCACTGTAGCAAAGTCCTTGGGAAGATCATCTAGAATTACCTAGTAACAATGAAATGTAGATGAATGTAGATATTTGAAAGAAAAGCAGATTACCAAAGTCTGTGAGACACAGAGTGAAAATATTTTTAAAAGTCTGGATGGAAGTATATTTCTAAGTATGAATACTATTACTTACAGCAAAGTATAAATATAAACATTAAAGTCAGTTGTGGTCCTACCACACAGGAAGATAGAGCCATAAGGATTTTGGTATATAGTATTTCCTTCCAGTCTTCTATACACATATTTATGTTGTAGTATTCAGTTTTTATGATCTAATGCTTATGCTTAACATAATATCTAGGGCATTTCCAATGTGACAGAATATTATTTGCAAAGATGAATTTTTGTGGCTGCATATAAGATAGCCACATATAAGTAGGTTAAAATTCATCTAACCTTTTTTTTGTTGTTGTTGGATGTGGTAGGTAGCACCAATTTTCAATTATAAGCAAGCATGATGTCATAGACTGAACTGTATTCCTCAAAAAATCATGTCGAAATCCTAAACCTCAGCATCTCAGAATGTAACCTTATTTGGAAATAGGGTCATTGCAGATATAATTAGTCAAGATGAAGTCATATTAGAGTAGGATGGGCCCCTAATCTGATATGACTGGTGTTCTTATAAAAAGAAACTTGGACACAGAGACATGCACACAGGGAGAACACCATGAACGTGAAGGCAGAGATTGGGCTGATGTGACTATAAGCCAAGGAATGTCAAAAATTGCCAACAAAACACCAGCAGCTAGGAGAGAGGCATGGAACACTCTCCCTCAGTCTTCAGAGGGAACCAATCATGCTTGCACTTCTGGCCTCCAGAACCGAGAGCCCACAAATGTTTGTTGTTTAAGCCACACAGGTTGTGGTGCTTAGTCACAGCAGCCTTAGGAAACTAACGAAGTAAATTTTTACATCAATTTTTTTGTGTGTATCTTTGATTATATAATTATTATAAATTCTAAGAAGTAGAAACACTACGTTAAAGAATATTTTCAAAGATATATCTATTTACAGTCCTATCAATATAACTATTAATTGCAATCTTGCCAAATTAACAAGTGAACAATAGTATCATGTGAATTTCCATTTTTTATTGTTAGCAAGACTATTTTACATTATATTTTCTTTGTAACTTTAGTATGTGGGAAAGCTACATTTTATTAGACCTATTTTGCATTTGAAGACTTACTAAACTGTCATTAATTATAATCACTTCTCTGTTGATTCTTTTGGCTTTTTTTAGTAGCCAGTCATTTCATCTGAAAATAACAGGAATTATGAAAATAAGAGCTAAGAGCACCAAGTGCATATATTAACTCATTTAATCTTCACAGCAATCCATTGAAGCAGATAGTATTATGCTCCCCAATTTACAGATAATAACAGGCCTGGATAAAGAAATTTTCTTAAGGCTGTTTCTATGCTCAGTGGCAGAGCTGGAGTCTAGTTATCTGGCTTTAAAATACCCTACCACATGCTCACTAACCTTACTTTTCCAATAGTTACATTGCATTTTTACTTCTTGACATTTGACAATGACAGTTCTGAGAAAAATATTTTCAAATGGCTGTTAAAATGAAATATTTCTGGTTTCAAATATATATGTTACTGTGATTATTATTTCACTATTGAATATAATATTGTTTGAGATCATTTTTTTTTTTAGAGAGAGAGTGCACGAATGGGGGAGGGGGCAGAGGGTGAGAGAGAGATTGAGAGAGAGAGAGAGAGGATCTTAAACAGGCTCCACACTCAGCTCTGAGCCTCTCACGGGGCTCGATCCTATAACCCTGTAATCATGAACTGAGCCAAAATCAAGAGTTGGACGTTCAACCAATGGATTCACCCCGGTACCCTGAGATCATCTTTAATGTAATTTAAAAAAATCATGTTACTAGCTTGCTGCTAAGAATCTCTATCAGAAATAAAGTTGTTCATTTTTAAAGAAGACTTCACTCTTTCCTCATTGACTGAGGCAGGATGAAGCAAAAGTAACTAATGACACCAAAATTTTTGTTATTAGGAAAATACGATCATAGTACATGTTGTAATGGAAAGATTTTCCATGATATTATAAAGTTGGGGTATATATTTTTCTTACCACTGAATGAGAACATTTCTTTTTAAAGTTTCTCACACACAGAGGAAGACATTTTCTTCCCAAAAGATCTGCTAACACCACTACTAAAGCTTGCATCACATCTTCAGAAAATGTCTTTTGGCTTGTTCAAAATAAAGGGTTTAATTTTTCAAAACTTTAAAGAACAAAATTCGTCATTTTAGAAATACCCTGAGCCAGTTCTTAAGACCCAAACTTAAATTTTCAAGGTAAACCAGATTTGAAAAAGTTACTTTCCAGACTTTGGTAAATCCTTATAAATTACAATATTACCTTGTAGTAATGCAGACTAATTGACCCTCTATTGACACAGATTGTTGGTTTTCTTTTTTTTTTTTAATGTTTTGTTTTCTTTATTTTTAATGTGTATTTTTGAGAGAGAGAGAGGGAGTGCAAGCGGGGGAGGGGCAGATAGAGAGGAGGACAGAGGATCCAAAGCAGGCTCCAAACTGACCGCAGCAAGCCTGATGCCGGGTTCAAACTCAAGAACCTGGAGACCACAACCTGAGTGGAAGTCAGGCACTCAACCGACTGGGCCACCCAGGTGCCCCTCCTTGTCCCCACTCTTAGCTGTAGGAATGTAGGGGGGGATATGAATAGCCATTTGCCTTAGTTCTACAATTGCCATGGGATTCTATCATAGGCTTCAAATCCTCCTTCTGCTTCTTTGTTCCACTCAAGTTTTTCTACCTCTGTTCAAAACTTGCTAAGGAGTGAAGACCGTATGTTGCTTTCCAAATTCTTTATCTGCCATTCCAGACCATATGTTTATGCCCACTCACTCTCTCTTGGCACACGTTACAGTCAAAAGAGAGCTCACTAGAGCTCCTGCTGACATGACTTTTTTCCTCATATTTTCTTTCCCTGGAGTATTTATCTCCTACATTTGCATAGACCCAAAACCTTGTAGTATTTTAGGAACTAAATCTCCTTGACGGAAAACCTATGTTTGATTCCTGATTTGCAATCTGCCACAGTATTTAGCAGAGTGCTATGCCCACGCTGATAGCCACTCAATCACTAGACAGTAAATGAATGAGTACACAACACATATTAATGTGAGTACTTGGAAACAGGCCACGACTGCCTCCCGCTACTGGAAAAATGAAGAACACTAAGAATGAAGCTTCCAGATTTCAAGTAAAAGAAAGTTAATTTGATGTGTTTACACCAATAGAATTATAGCAAAAATTATTTCAGTTTTTCTTATTCTTTTAATGTTGTGATACAATACACACAATATTTATAAAATAAGTAAAATTCACTGATCCCACTTTGTAGGATCCTTTAATGGAAAAATATAGACTCAAACAGATTAAAGGTTTTATGGTTTGATCTAGTAGTTACTAAGGTATGTTCTATAATATTATTTTAATGATTTTTATATTATTCTAACAATTTAGGCCATTTACCAAAAATAAAATGAACAATAGAATATTAATTATATATTCCTCTTCCCAGCTGTCTGCATTTGAGTTTGGATCATATCCACTTTATTATTCTCTAGTTGATGTCATTATGGAAAAGTTATGGAAAAGGGAAAAATAATTGATAAATTAAAAAAAATAAAATCATTACAGATGACAACACTGTGATTCCAATACAATCCTATGGTTTATATTTGACATTGAACTGTTACCTTCATATTTGACTACAAGACAGCTAATGATTAGGACCTAAATGTGAGGATACCACAGAGACTTATTTTTCATGTGTATGACCAGATACAAAAAAAGATAAAGTTGGTGACTTTACATAAATTATTGAAATTTATACCAATTAATATATATTTAAAATGCCTTGTGATTTCAGAAGAATAATATTTATTATTCAAGTGTTTATTCTTTCAAATGTAAAGTATATTAAATGGTCATTAAGACTTTTACATAACATTACAAATACACTCATAAATATTTTAATATTTCCATAAACCTCTTTAATAACAAAAATAAGAAAAATGTTCAAACTGCATTAAAAGAAAAAACAGTTGGGCACCTGGGTGGCTCAGTTAGATAAGCTCTTGATTAACTCTTGATTTCAGCTCAGGTCAAGAACTCAAGATTTGTGAGTTTGAGCCCCATATGACTCCACACTGACAGAGCAGAGCCTGCTTAAGATTTTCTCTCTCTTTCCTTGTCTCGCTTCTCCTCCCTCACTGGTCACACATGCTCTTCTCCTCAAGCATGCTTTCTCTCTCTCTCTCTCTCTCTCTCTCTCTCTCTCTCAAAATAAATAAACTTAAAAAATACTTAAAAAAAAAGAAAAAGCAGTTAAAAAATGGCATGCTGTCCAAAGTAAATGCAGTTCTGGGGAATGTATGGCTGTATGTAAATACATACACGTGGTCTGTGTGTGTGTATGTGTGTTGTGCACAAAGTCTAATGAGTAAAAGTATGAGAAAAGCTTATTTGCTTACCATTTATGTTGCTTGGAGTATACAACCTGTGAAATAAACTTATCACCAGAAAGCTTACTAAAACAAAATTCACATGTTCATGGTGGCACAAATGGGACACGAGTCCAGAATATCCAATAAGAAAACATTCTTGATTCATGTATTCCTAGAAATTAATTTTATCATGTTAAACTCAGTCTCTTGATCTCAGAAATATCGAACAAATAAGAAATATCAAACAAATAAACTAATAAAGGAGATATTAGTAGAGATAATTTATACTAACACCTTAAATTAGTGAAAATAGATTTAAATCTTACCTCTGTAACCAAGAATTGCAAAGAATATATAAGGCAAAATTCTAACATGAACTTGATCTTTCGTTGCTTGAAGGATATCAATAAATGTTGGACAACTAATAATAGCTACACAGACATATATCAAAATATCAAGTTAGATTTTAAGCAATTCTGGTAGTGTGCCTTCCAAATGTAATACCCCAAGGGACAATTAAACATTTCTATCACAAAACATGTTATTATATATACTTATATACTATATACAATGTATGGTATATTTTCACATTTTATATTAGGCATTGCATATTGCTTTATTATACTATTTATTATATTATTATAATACTTTTATTATAGTTAGGTATTCCATAATGTTTTATATTAAATGTGTGTATATAACAGAAAATGGTAAAAAAAAAAAATTAGAGGGAGAGAGGAATAATTACAACTGCATGACAGTGAAAAGTAAACATAAGGTGTAAAAACGATGAACCAAGAATTGTGAACATTTAAGTATCTTATATATTTTTGAGCCATTAATTATTTTTTTGAAATTTAATTTCTAAAAGGCTTTAGACTATACATATTTATAGAAAAAGTTTCTTTTTTAATATATGCAGAGCCCAGGGGTAATTAGAAAAACCATGGGCTTAATTTTCCATATGCTTGAAAGCATGAAAGTTAAAAGCATGCTTTTGTGTTGAATAAGGGTACTGTAAAATAGAATCAAATGTCACAGTGAGTTTATTTACAGTACATTGTTTTTTATTCCCATCATCTTATGAGACTTATTATAAAATTGAGCTGAAATAATTATATTAATTAAAGTCATTTAAATAATATGAAACAGTGTCCCTTTGCTTTGGCAACTCTTTGTCATCTGTTTTGGCAATGAAGACCATAAGTCTGAGAACCAAAGATATGTTTAGAGGAAATTGACCCTTTAGTTTGGGCACATTAGACTTTAAAAGCCTATCTTAGGCAATAGAATATCATAGAAGAACACATTTCCTAGATGGTCTTCTCCACATCTTCCTGCACGACTGGACATCTAAAGAGCTGATCACATAATTTTTGAATAACTTCACTTCTTGTCTCTCTAATCACTTAATGTCTAACTTACCTACATCATATGGAATATCAGATTTCAAAAATGTTGAAAAAGTTCTTTGTTGCTTAGTATATTAATTTTAGCAAAGTTTAAAACATTTTATTTTACAAATATTAAATGCGTTTGTTCTTTTAGTAGTATCTGTTTGAAGATCATGACTTTTAAGCAGGGCAATTTTCATCTTATTTCCCAGTGTATTTCTAGAAACCAGTCTGAACTGAGACCATTGTAGATAGTCCATTTACAATCGTTGGTGCCTGGAACCAATTGGGAACTCCAAAGGTATGGTTACCTCTCCTTCATAGTATTTTTAAATTCAATAATATTTACCAAAGCAAGAATATTGTGAAGAAAGCTAATCTATTTAGCCAATGATTGCTTAAAATTTCGTTAAATATAATCATATTCATATCATATATCTAAAACCCATTTTCAAATATTTTATGTAGTCTCCAAATGTTTCAGAATAGACATGGTTTATCATGGGGCGCCTGGGTGGCGCAGTCGGTTAAGCGTCCGACTTCAGCCAGGTCACGATCTCGCGGTCCGTGAGTTCGAGCCCCGCGTCAGGCTCTGGGCTGATGGCTCGGAGCCTGGAGCCTGTTTCCGATTCTGTGTCTCCCTCTCTCTCTGCCCCTCCCCCGTTCATGCTCTGTCTCTCTCTGTCCCAAAAATAAATAAAAAACGTTGAAAAAAAAAAATTAAAAAAAAAAAAAGAATAGACATGGTTTATCTTGGCTCACTGAATGGATGTTCCAGATCCAGTGTATACAAGTGTAACAAAAGGCACGTAGCATAAATACGTGTCAAAAGTTCAAGGCATCCAGGTAAACAGAATCTTCTTTTAAAACAACAGATTTAATGGCATATTACAAAGCAAGGGTTGAAATAGTCGTTACTTCCTATGGGTGGAAGATAGAAAAAAATCTGAAAAACAAATTTAACATACAAATACATAGATGTATACATAGCCACTAAATGTTGACTGGATCAGACTCCCTGAAATTATGAGTAACAAGCAATGGAAGCTAGTGTCACCAAAAATAGAAACTGCATTTTCATTCGGAATAAATAATTGTGAGTCTCATAGTGCTTTACATTCACTTTAATGTTTTACCTTAATATTGCAATTACCTACCATTTTCAGATTAAAAATAATGTGAAATCAAAGTCATTCAGTAAGCATTCCTTTTTGCAGAAATAAAAGCAATAGGTTAGAAAAGGAGTATTAAGTTTACATTGAAAGATTTCTAAGAAGAGAAATGAGTAGGGAATAAAATCAGAAGCAAAGCAAGAACCAGGTCATATCAAGCATTAAAAAAGCTACTGTGAGGAACTTAGATTTTAAGAGAAAGGGGAGTTGCATGATATGGTTAATATTTATGATTGTTTTGGCTTCTCTATGAACTAATTTTAGGAGGTGATGAATGAAAGCTGAATGATCTGTAGGAGACTTTTAAATTATTCTGGACAGGGGCTCCTGGGTGGCGCAGTCGGTTAAGCGTCCGACTTCAGCCAGGTCACGATCTCGCGGTCCGTGAGTTCGAGCCCCGCGTCAGGCTCTGGGCCGATGGCTTGGAGCCTGGAGCCTGTTTCCGATTCTGTGTCTCCCTCTCTCTCTGCCCCTCCCCCGTTCATGCTCTGTCTCTCTCTGTCCCAAAAATAAATTAAAAAATAATAATAATAAAAATAAATAAATAAATAAATAAATAATTCTGGACAACATATGATTGCATCATTGAGTAAGGAATAGTGTTCTCAGGAGAGATCAGATATACGAATAAAGGATAGCTCCTGGGATTTTTTACGTTCCTACTTCAATTTTAAAATGCTATTTTGACTCACATTTCTCAGAAAAAAAACTGAAGCCATCAGCTATAATCTCTCTTTTCCCTACCTTACCTACTTGAGGTTATGTTCTGTCTTGATTCTCTCTTAAATGGACAACAGTTATAGTCTCACATTTTTCTCAAATACTAGCTTTGCTGTACCACATAAGTTTAGCAATATAGTATTTTATTTATCAATTCTATGTGCTTTTATAAAATTAGGCTTTCTTCTTTTGACTTTGTGATATTATGTAAAAATATTAAATAAGTATACCTCTCTAATGGCGGGAATAACAGTATCTCTAACAAATAGTTTATCTTAAAAATATTTTTTATTTTGGGGCACCTGGGTGGTTCAGTCAGTTAAGCATCCATCTCTTGATTTCAGCTCAGGGCAATATCTCATGGTCTTGAAATCGAGCCCTGCGATGGGATTCTTAGGATTCTCTCTCGCTCCTCCTGTGCTCGCTCTCTCTCTCAAAAATAAATCATAAATACACGTTTAAAATATATTTTATTTGATATAGACATAACCACATCAGCCTTCTTTTGGTTATTTGTGCATTTTTTTTTCCTTTCAATCATTTCCTTTTCTCACGTTTTAAATATGTTCCAAACAATCAAGCCTAGTTGGATATTTTGTTAATCACGTTTTTTTAAAAGTTCTATCAGAGTCATTAAGTTTATATGCATACAATATATTTAATATAATTGCTAGATTTTACTACCTAGCTACGATTTTATATTGTGCTATTTGTGTTTTACATACTTTTGTCTGCTTTCTTGATTACTTTTCCATTGATTTAGATGTTTCTCATGTTATTTATTTTTCCTCTGTAGTTTGGACATTATACATCTAAATTCTGTTCTTTAAGTGGGTACTGACAAATTTATATAATCTGTATTTATCTTATAAAGGTCAAAAAGTGATCAATAATTTTATCCTCCCTTTGAACATTACCTCAAATAACTTCCATTTCTGAAGCATATACTATTATAACATATTTTATGTCTTTTTTTATTTCAAGGTGTTATTTGAAAATGTAAAATTGTAAATGTGGGTACATTAAAACATTTTTATTTTATCTAAATAAAAATGGTAAATGTGGATACAGTAAAGCATTTTTGTAAGAAATGTTTTATAAAAATATTTACTAAAACATTTGTTACAAAAATGTTTTATTGTACCCACTTTTACCATTTTCTAGAATCTTTCTTTTGTGTATATTTGACCACCTTTTATTTTCCTGAAATTACTTTAATTTGGCCTGAATTGTTTAGAATTTTATTTTAGTGATTGGGTGAGATGATGAACACTCCTAGTTTTTATTAGTCCAAAATTTTCCACTTTGCCCTCATTCTGGAAGAATAGTTTTGCTGTGTGTAAAAATCAAAGTTGACCCTTATTTTCTTCCAGTTTTAAAATTTTTTTAATGTTTATTTATTTTTTAGAGAGACACAGTGTGAGAGAGACAGAAGGGAGGGGCAGAAAGAGAAGGAGACACAGAATCTGAAGCAGGCTCCAGGCTCTGAACTGTCAACACAGAGCCTGACGTGGGCTGGAACTCATGAACCATGAGATCATGAACTGAGCTGAAGTCAAACGCTTAACCAACTGAGCCACCCAGGTGTCCCTATTTTCTTCCAGTTTTTAAAGGTAAATTTTTACTTATTTCTGGCTTCCATTTTTGTTTTCAGGAAGTCAGATGTCATTCTGTTATAGTAATCTCTTCATTTTTCCTCAGGGAGCTTTCAATGTATTTTGTCCTTATACAATATAGTTTATATATTAAAACATATAAATTAAAACTGGCAGAACTACAAAGAGAAATAGAAAAATTTACAATAAGAGTAAGAGATTTTAACACTTTCCACTCTTAATAATTCTACCCTCAGTAATTAATAGAGGACCAAACAACAACAACTATATGTGTATATATATATATATATATACACATGTGTATATATATATATATATGTATATATAACAAATTTAAACTAAGAACTCTTACAGAAAAGTACAGCCAGTACCTGTAGAACACATCATTTAATTCATGTATGGAACATATTTCTAAATAAACTCTATATTAGAAATTTTTTAGATTTACAAAGATAACACAGCATTGCTAAATACTCTGCATCTAATTTCCTCTATATGTTAAATTTGTACTGTACATTTGTTACAATTGATGAAAAAATATTGGATTATTAACTGAAGTTCATACTTTTTTCAGATTTTATTAGTTTTTACCTAGTGTCCTTTTCCTGGATCCATCCAGGGAATCACTTTACATTTAGTAGACATGTGTTACTAGGTTCCTCTTGATTGTAACAGTTATTCAGACTGGCCTAAAAAAAATTCAGTTCTCTTTGGAGAAAAGAATATTTCTAAAACTGGGACAAGAGACATAAAATGTGAGCCTACAGCATCTTATTTTGCTAGAAAGTAAAAAAGTGATCAACAATGACAGCAGCAATAACAACACAATAATGGAAGCATGGCAAAGAAATTCAGGAAGCAAGTGAAAGAGCTCCGAATGGCCAAAACTGGAGAAAGTTGAGCAATAAAAAAAGTAAAGTAGCACTGAACCACAATCTAAAGCATAAAATAAATATCTATGTGTCCATACTGGTAAAAATAAATGTTGGATACATAAATAAATGAAGGAGAAAAGATACATTTTCTGCACAAAAGAATTCCAAATAATTTATATAGATACTCCAACTATAAGGAGGTGAAACTGGGGCAACTGGGTGGCTCAGTCAGTTAAGCGTCTGACTCTTGATTTCACCTCAGGTCCTGATCTCATGGTTGGTGGGTTTGAGCCCTGCATCAGGCTCTATGCTGACAGCACAGAGCTTGCTTGGGATTCTCTCTCTCTCTCTCTCTCTCTCTCTCTCTCTCTGCCCCTTCTCTGCTCCCATGCTCTCTCTCTTTCTCAAAATAAATAAATAAACTTAAAAAAAAAAGAGATAGAACTACCTACTCCTTAAGTGTGGGCTGTACATAGTGACTTTTTTCAAAGAGGATAGTAGGGAAACTGGAATAAAAGGTAACTTTATAGTGGAGAAATCTAACAAATACTATCTTTGCCAGATGCCCAAAATTAACATCAATAGTGGTAAGTCATGTCAGTAGTCATACCCTTGATTTTTAATATAAGAGTGGCACATTACCTCTGTGGTCTTCCTTCAAGAAACACATAACCCTAGTCTAATCATGCGAAAAATACCAGATAAATTCCAATCAAGGCATATTCTACAAAACACCTGGGGTGTTCAGTAATCTTTGGGGCATGGGGTGGCACAGTCAGTTGAGCGTCCAACTCTTCATTTAGGCTCTGATCACAGTCCCAGGGTTGGGGTATCAAGCCCCGCATTGGCCTTCATGCTGAGTGTGGAGTCTGCTTAAGATTCTCTTATTTACCCAAAATAAAAGGTATGTTTACTAGATCTGGAGTATTCATTTCTTTTCTTTTCTTTTTTTTTTTTTAATTTTTTTTAACATTTATTTATTTTTGAGACAGAGAGAGAGCATGAACAGGGGAGGGTCAGACAGAGAGGGAGACACAGAATCTGAAACGGGCTCCAGGCTCTGAGCTGTCAGCACAGAGCCCGACGCAGCGCTTGAACTCACGGACCGTGATATCATGACCTGAGCCAAAGTTGGACGCTTAACCAACTGAGCCACCCAGGCGCCCCCGCAATTAAAATTTATAAAGAAACAAATGGGTTCCTTCCCACATGGCATGAGGAGATGGGATCCAGAAACAGATTGAAATACATCTTCCATTACCTGAGACTATGCTGATCAAAAAATGATTAAACATAATCTAGGGTGTCAAGTGGTCAATTACATGTTGGCATATATGAATGTGTTTATCCATATTCTTTTCCTTCTAGTAGTCCCATCAGTTATCCCTGGGTAACACTGCTCATGCCATTAAAATATTGTAGTACCCGTTTTCAAAAAGTAAACTGTCATTTGTATTTTTTTAATGGAATATCATCAAAGAATAGAGCCTAAAGTAAGATAAATAGCATACTTCTTAACACTCCTCCTATATATTCAGTTTTTTGGTCACAGAGAAAAACTGAACATTTACCTTTCCAAGTAAGTAGACAAAAGGTCTTCCTTGGAAATATATTGGAGAAGAAAATCAGGGCATGATCCAGTGGCATCACAAATCAGGGAACTCCTCCTTCTATGAAAAGCAATAGCCCAATGGTTTTTTGCTTGTTTATTTAAGTTTATTTTGAGAGAAAGCATGAGTGGGGAGCAGCAGAGAGAAAGAATCCCAAGCAGGCTCCACACTACCAGGGCAGAGCCAGATGAGGGGCTCAAAGTCATGGCCCATGAGATCACGACCCGAGCCAAAGTCAGACGCTCAACCAACCGAGCCACCCAGGTACCCCCCAACTTGAGTTTTATTGTCTGAAGTGCAGATTCAAAAAGGATATGGTACCAGCGTGTACGGGTTGTCCAAGCTAGGACATAAGTAATAATTTTTTGCCTTTCCACCTCTAGCTAACTAAATTTAAGGTAGAAAAGCAAAGCATGGTAATGAGATATCCATTTTCAAAACCGCAAGAGCTTTATGAGTGATTCTCTTGAAGCTAAATGAAGAAGTCTGACTCATTCCATGTTAAACTTCTATTTAAATAAGTTCTAATGGTGTTAACTACCCTGCTTGGGTCCAGCTGTATCCAGTAAATCCTTTCCTTTTTCAGTTCCTTTTCATATTTCTTTGCATCTGCCCTCTCAATGACTACTTTATTTTTGAAGCAGCCGAATTCTTCAGGTTCCAAATCCTTGAAAATAAAGAACCACAAATGCCAAGGAAAGTGAAGTCATCATCTTTCTAAAGTTTTCCATTTATACTACTATGAAGTAAATCTCTCAAGCAGTCAATACCCACCCATATTCAGTTAACTGCGTATAGGCTAACAGGTCTGTTCTCTAAGTAATGGTTGCATATGATTCTGCTTTCATTAGAACCTACCAACACACAATATTTTTTAATATTGCAGTTAGCTTTAGAGATAAAAGAAATTAAAGTTCCTAAAATGTTCACTTTAAAACTATATGTGGCAAGACACTATTGTAACCACTTTACAAACAACTCAGTTAATCTTTATAATAACTCTATACAATAGATATTATTATCTTTATTGGCAGGGGAAAATGCATATATAGAAAATATAACTAATTTGCCCAGTTCTAGAGTTTATCCTCTTAACAATGAAATGTGCTGTTCTTATCCAGAAGATATACCATTCACCAATATGTTTATTCCTGATGGACTGTCATAGACGAAGAACTAGAAATGTCAGCCATAGAGTATATCTATACACACACCTGCATTCTTGGCCATTCTGGCCAAAGGTATACCATAGCATCATAAAGCAATATGGTTTCCCAAGAAGAAAATCCAGGGTCTAAAGGTATTCCATATTTCTCTACCTAAAAGCTATAAAATAGAAAATTATTAATGTTACATCCCATATGCAGATTTTTAACAAACTGGATACTTACTTCCAAATTGGTTTCTACTTACATGGTTGAGTGTAAGTGCAGCACATGGGTGATAGTGTTCAAAGAGAAAGTTCTTATCCTTTAGGGAACACATCATTATATTGTTCTTTATAATATATTGCAAAGAGAGGATTGAAATGACTGCTAAGACCTATTTGCTTTCGAAGCAATGATGTAATTACGACATTACAACTACCAGAAGTCCTAGAGAGAGCAATGCATGAACCCATTGCCAATAAAACACTAGAACCAGTGCTGTGCAGAGGGAAGAAACTTGAAAGAGGATTCAGTGACCTCTGCTGCATGTATGTGCTCTAGTTTTCCTCCTGGTCTTAATCTTCAATTGTAATCTACAACTTCTTTTTCAGTTCCTGGCAT
This sequence comes from Neofelis nebulosa, assembly GCF_028018385.1. NCBI lineage: Eukaryota > Metazoa > Chordata > Mammalia > Carnivora > Felidae > Neofelis > Neofelis nebulosa. The sequence goes on along the minus strand of NC_080784.1, from coordinate 61,516,523 downwards.
TTAATTATTATTTTCTAATTTATTTCTCTATGCATTATTGTAAAGCATGCCTCTGTGAAATACAATCTATGTATAGTCATACAGTTACTTATGTAAGAACATTAGGTATTACTATTAATATTAATGTTATATCATCTCCCTATCTTTGAGAATATTACCAGGCCACAGAAAGAATATGTGTCCTCTTTTGACCCTTGTCCATTTTTTTTTTAATTTAAGAAGCTGATATTCCATATGTCTCTATTAATATTGCACTTGAATTTTTTTAAGTACTACCTGATGTGCTATTTTTTAAATTTATGCATGTATTTTTTTCACTTATTCTACATCTTGCTTAATCACTGTGCTCTTAAAATTTAAGCTCCATGAAACAAAGAATCTGTTTCCTATTGTCTCCAGGGACTAGAATGGGTCTGGCACATTCTAGGTACTTTAATATTTGTTAAGTAAAAACATGAATGTTACATAGGGATTTTCAGCTTTTCATTGGAAAATAGCCAGAAAACTATGATTTGTATACTACTTCAGAGAATCTTCATGGAAATAGTCATATGTGTATAAGATATAGCAACATTCATTCATTCAGTAGTAAAATATTCAGAGTACATATAAAATATAAGACACCATGATATAGATAAATATATATACTTAATATATAAATAATATTGCCTATTTACTTATATATTTAAAATGTCAGATATTTTTCAAAAAAAAAATAAAGCATATAAAAAACACAATAGGCAGTAGAAAATGTCATAATATAGGATATACTATGGCCCTTGAGCTGAAAGAATCAAGGTGGCAGGCATTTGAGCTGTGCCTCTAGACTATGTCATTGAAATAATGAATACATAGAGTCTGCTCACATGTGGAGGAAAAATCGCTCCAGATAAAGAGATTGAAAAGCAAAGGCAAGATGTAGAAAACAACGAATAATCCACACATCAAGAAAACGCATGAGAAAGGACGTTCTTGTGGTATGAAACAGGAATGACAGCATAGCTCTAGGCCACAAATGAAATAAGGGATTTCAAAGCAACCATTTCTCAACATGCCAAAACCTCCCTCCAGACAGGTTTTTTACTTTAATTTTGTTCTTATAAAATAAGGTGTGAAACATCCTTGTTACATTATTCTTAACCACATGAAATTTTGCAGGAGCCACATTTTTTTCTAAATAGATAATCTTTGGAAAGAGCTTAATCTTCAAGTTGAATAGGTTCACCATTAGCTGTGCGGACTTCAACATGTTACTTAATCTCCTAGAATTAACTTATTTTATTTCCTCTGTAAATTAAAATAAAATTGATTTCCTTTCAGAGGTTAAGTAAAGACCAAATTGTTTTAAATGTATAAGATACTCTAATCTGTCACAAGCACATAGAATGTGCTCAGTAATTCTGAGCTCTTCTCCCAGGTTACAATAGTCATACCCAGTTTAACTCTGTACAATGGCTTTTCTATTCTTTTTCTTTGTTGTTTCATCAAACACAAAATGTGTGATGAGTTAGAATTTTCTGCTGTGCTCTCAATGTTTTGCCAGTATCTTTTAATTAACACCAACTGCCTAGTTATAACAGCAGAAAAAGATAGGTATTGTCACAGAAAAACAAATCTAGGATACCATTTGTTTGCTAAGAAACATTATTAAAAGGTGATTTTTTTAAATAGTTTTTTTAAGTAGGCTCTGTGCCCAGTGTGGGGCTTGAACTCACGACCCCAAGATCAAGAGTCGCATGTGCTACTGACTGAGTCAGCCAGGTGCCCCTAAAAGGTGATTTTAAAAGAATAGAATCTCCTCTAATTTTGAACACATTAAAAACTGTATTTGTGTTCACACAGTTTAATCAGTTGTTACTTTTTATATCAAGAACTGATACTTTGAAATTCCTTAAGAAATGCATTGACTAAATATAGTGGGTATATCCATTTCCACTGTACATGTTGTCTCATTTTGAAAACATTTGTTGATGTTTTGCATAGAAAAGTAGTGTGCAAAGGGTGGTTCTAAACTAAGTGCCTTTTGCTGCTTTCTGAGAACCTAAGTATCAAAGTATCTCACACAAAGTTCGGGAGGAATCAGGTTAAGTATGGAAACCACATCTAATCCAAGGGTGAGAGAAAATGCTTTCTAGTCAACCAACCAAATTTAAAGAAAATAAGTCTTTTTTTAATTTAAAGTTTAGTTAGTTAACATACAGTCCAATATTGGTTTCAGGATATCACTCACCATCAGGGAAAACAAGTCTTGAAGAGAGGTTTGTTTTGGTTTTAGAGATTATTTTAAATAATTCATAACTGGATACAATTAAGTGCCTATTAGTAGTGATAAAAATGGATGTAAAACTCAGGCTTACTCAGTGAGATGTTCAGGATGACTGATACTAACAGAGAGTGCCAGGGGGGGACACCAAATCATAACAAGAAGATGTGCCCAAACTTCTACTCCGATTTCTGCCCCCAGACGGTGAAACTGACAACGTGGTTAAATTGATTCAACATAAAATCAGTTACAATTTCTTCCAAAATGTGCTACCAGAATTTATTACTCCCTTCTCTCTCCACATTCAGTACTTCATTCACCCACTGACAAAGCTGGTCAAAGAATCCAACATGATTTTGAGAAGAATTAACGTGGATTTGAGACTTTACCAATAATATATTGAGAAATGACTTGCTCTATCACGCATTATGACAG